>NC_065451.1:208442348-208687194 GCF_917563875.1 Diabrotica virgifera virgifera | reverse complement strand
CAGAGGTCAAAGTATAGGACATGACAAATAGGAAATTGTTGTCATAAATTAATACAATTTAAGATATGTTGTTCTCAGTAAATTAACTGAGGGATGTCATAAGTATAATAATATCATAATATTATGAAGTAGTAAGTGCCATACACTATGAAACTATGAAGTGTATAGAAATAAAGGGAAACTAGTTAGTTAAATGAAAAAATTATTATCAAAACATCGGTTAAGAAACTGTAAATTGAAAAATTTTAAAAAGGTAAGAAATTGATAAAATTAAAGAATATTTTGTTTGAGCTATTGTATAATGGGATATGTACAAAGAAAAAGAAAGAAACGAAATATTAATGGAAGGGTGTAGGCACTTACTTGAGAATAGTTTTTAACTAAATAAATAAATTAACACATAACACATAGGGTTTAAAAGCACAAAGACATAACAATTATTGGTAAAAAGTTTTTTAAGGGAGGTAGCACTACATTTCCCCAATTACTATTTAACTTAGTTTTTACTTCCTAAATTGAAGTCTAGTTTTTGTGTTTTCAAGAGGGAATATTGACAGTGTAGACAGATGTAGGTTATCTGAAATGTCAAAACACTTCTTCTCAAATGTTGTACAGTAATTGCCTATTTTAATTAAATCTCTTAGTAACATAAAGTATACAGCATTTTCAAATTTTACAAAAAAGATAGTTGTTAATTTATAGCATTAATAACAAAATCTAAACTATATGTGTAACCACTATTGTGAAAAAATGTTGTAACAATAATAAAAGTACATGATTAAAAGATAACAGATGTATTATTCTACATTAGTATTCAAGTAGAGAAGAATTAAAGTAGAGAAGAAGTGTTGAGTTTAAGTGTAAGTAGGCAGTGCATAATCTAACGTACAAGCATATCACCTGTTGCATAATTGTAGATGAGTAAGATAAATTGATTAGCCTAGTCTATTTAAATTTAGTAAATGAAAACAGATATAAAACGTGAAAGTTATAACAAAGAAAAAGAAAAATAAAAGAAAGTTGGTTGGTAGTATTGTTAATATTGCAGTCGTGGCAATGCCACGTCAACGAGGTCAGAGGAAACGGAATGTTTAATGACAGGTGTGTAGAGGGAGGTAGGGGGGGGGTGTTAATTTAAAAGAGAACCTAAAGTTTGTTTAAATCCTATTTGTATGTAAGTATTGGTGCCAACCAACTTCCTCATGCGCCATAAATGGTAAGTTATAAATTTAAAGTATTTAATAGATTAAAAGGTTTTGATAACTTGTACAAAATGATCATGCACTTCCATATCGGAACTTATTAAATTTATAAAGCTATAATATAAAATGTGTAGTCTTAGTGAATTACAAATAATTTAGGGTGACATTTTTATATTGAGAAACACGTGTTTAATGTTTAAGAATATTGCACTGATCAGACTCCGTATTAAATGTTCAAACGGTCAGGCAACTATGAGATATTAACAGAATGAGCTCAAATGCCATACCAGCAAATTTTCTGACATTTTAAAAAAGTTGTAGGTTACATTTTTATATCACCACGTGGAGAAGTGCAGATGGTAATTGATTGTCCAGTAATGAAGCTAAGATGGGAAAATTGGCTGTGTACTGAGCTACAAAATCATCAAATTCTACAGGAAACGAACAATGGAGAATGGATTTGAATAAAATTAAAATTAGCGGGATTTTGGAAATTAAGAGTGAGTAGTTGTTGTAACTTTTTAAAAAAATTTTGTAAGAGTGTGTATAAGATTGTGAGTTGGAACTATGGAGTAGTTTGAATGAAAAGGCGGGTACGATAACTGCTGTTGGTGTATGTATATTGAAAGATAGATTTGAAATAAAATTTTAGATTTTGCAGGTTTGAACTTTTAATTAGATGTCGGGTTGTGTACTGTAGTAAGAGTGGGTTATTTTATAGTAAAACTGAATAAGCTGGTATAAATTCAAGCTCTAATTGGGCATTCAATGTATGTCTAGTAGGGTCCTTTAAAGATTTTAAAATCTCAAAATGTTCCAGGTTATTCAGGACGTGGCCCTTTTTGCAGATGTGAAGAATTTTGAAATCAATGTCCGGATTGAAATTATGGTTGGAGTTACGGATATGTTGGGAAAAATGAGATTGTCCAGATGTTGGGCGCTGTATGTATCTAAGATGTTCCTTCAATCTGGTGTCGAACGATCTAAAGGTTCTTCCGACGTAATATGACGAGCAGGTATGGCATTTAAGCTCATAAACTCCACAACACTCAGATCTATCACGACTGTCCTTGTTATTCAAGAAAACCAAACCTAAATTTGAATTAGTTCTAAAAGAAATATTACAGTAATCTTTAAAAATATGAGCTAATTTGTAAGAGAATTGACCTGTAAATGTTAATGATCTATATGGTTTTGGCTCCTGTTCGACTAGAATAGGCTGTGTATATACTCGATGTTCTAAAATTCTATTTGTTTTTTTGTGTAAAATTTTATTTACTAAGTCCACAGTATAACCATTATTAACTGCTATTTGTTGGATAATTTTTAATTCTTTGTTAAATGAAGTTGTAGTCAATGGGATAGAGACAAGCCTGTTGATGTAACTATAAAAAGCAGCCAGTTTATGTTGTATGGGGTGGTGTGAATCGGCAGGGATAACTGTACCTGTATGGGTTGGTTTTCTATAAATACCAAAGTCAATCGTTCCATTTCTGAGTGTCAATGTAAGATCTAAAAAGTTCAAACTCTTTGAGTCATTCTGAATCTCTAAAGTAAATTTAATAGTGTCATGTAAAGTATTGAGGAAATCTAAGAAATCGTGAAGAATGTCAATTGTGCCATTCCATATTATTAAAGTATCGTCAACATACCTAGCGTAAAATTTAATATAATCTGTAAATGGATTATTTTTCACTATTTTATTAGATTCCAAGTCATTTAGAAAAATATCAGCTAATATCGGTGAAAGAGGAGATCCCATAGCTAGTCCGTCCGGTTGCACATATGTGGTGTTGTTGAAATTAAAGAAATTCTGACTCAGACACAAATTCAAAAGCTCTGTATACTCAATAATTTGATTAGGATGGTAATTATTATTCCACAAGTCTAAAGCAACAATACTGATAACTTCGTGTGTTGGAATGTTAGTAAAGAGATTAGTTATGTCTAAGGAAATCAATAAATCTTCATTACTAAGATTAACTTCTGTAATTTTATTTGTCAAACTTAAGTTGTTAGAGACTACATAATCGAATTTATTGTTGTAAAAGGTTTTAAGGAATTTGTTTAAGTGAGAAGCTAATGCATGAGTGGGAGAATCAGTAAAGGATACCACTGGTCTGATTGGTATGTTTTCAAAGACATCAGTCTTGTGTATTTTCATGAGACCATAGAGTCTGGGAACGTTTGCTTTAGATGGTAAAAGTTTCTTTTTAGTAGTATTATCAAAAACTTCAGTGATTTTATTGATGGCTGTTCTAACTTTAGTAGTGAAAGTATTAATATTGACAGATTTTGTTAGAAATTGGTTATCTAGTATAAAATTAGTGACTTTTTGATGGTAGTCTTGGGTGTGTAAGACAACTACAGTGCTGCCTTTATCTGCTTTAGTGACTGTAAGGTTATTTTCACTAATTTTCTTATCAATTGATTTAATGGTGTCCTTATATTCATTGAGAGGGTTTCTGTGATAGCCCTTTCTGTTGTTACAAATAGCCTCCTTTTCTTTTTTCAGTAATACTTTCAAACTGCTCCTAATTTCTTCTGTGTTTTCCAGTGGTATTGATTGTAAGATACTTTCACTCTCAACTCCGAGTAGTTCTAGATTTCTAAGTTGTTGTTTTTTAGAAGATTGGGGGGGATTGAATTTGAAACCTTTTTGGAGTAGAGACAGTTCATTATTCGAAAATACTACGTTAGAGTAATTTATGAAAGGGGTGTAGAATGTATGTTGCTCAGAGCCATCGAAAATGTTGTCTGGGTCAGAAGATATAGATGTATTAATACTATGAGTTTGATCAGGAAGATCACTAAGACTAGTATTGGTAGTAACGTTTAATAATCGTTCAGAAGTATACAAATCAGAATTTGTAAAATTAGAAGGTGTTACAATATAAGAGCCAATACTGTTACTATCCACCACAAGTTGGTCATTGTTAAGTTGTGAAAACACAGATTGATTTGACAAAATAATATTGTTATTTACTCTATGTGTTATAAATTTAAGTTTCTTGATCTTATCATGAAGTTTCCTATATTGTCTACTCCTATGAAAATTAATAGTCCCATGTAAATCACGCATACATTCATCAAACTCGAGCGCTGTCATTCTTCTATGTAAGCTATTGTAGATTGTCTTCAGTTGCAAGTCAATGGTGTAGATATGTTGGTATAGTTTCCGAATCTCATCCCTAATGATGGATCTACCCAGAATTTTTACTTGTTTAGCCTTCGTTGCATTGAAGTTAAGTTCTCTTAGTCTACCTCTAGCATAACTAGGCAGCAGGTTGAGACGTAAACATTCGTTGTTATAAAAGATCTTAGATTTTTGTAACATTTTCTTGATGTTCAGCTCCTTGTAACGGTGTAGCAAAGTTGCTAGTCTTGCATTATTCAAATATTGAATGGGTTGCATATGTGAGTCCATATTAAATATAGTAATGAAACACAGACTTACTCACAATCATTTAATTATACTTTGACGACCGGTTTCGATCTCTACAATATACAGATCATCTTCAGGTCGGCGTTACAAGTAGTTAAATGCTACAATAAGAGAAAACTTGTGTTAGACCAGTGTCTGATTGAAGAGATGTTAATAGAAAGCCAAATTTAAAAATTTTTTATAAAATTTTTTGAAATAAAGGTTTGCAACTGTTGACATTTCAGAATATTGGTATATACAAAGTCAAACCTATGAGTAAAAATGCTCATAGGCATGTATGTGCAAATGGGTGCATACAGTTTGAATTTGTTGAGATTAAAATTTTTAACCATTAAAAAACAAAATAAACATAAACTGACTTAAATATGCTTCCAAATTCAAAGTAGTAATAATAAAAAATAAAAGAGATAGTAATATTGTTCTAATCTACTTACATGCCGTTACAAGGATTGCGTTGCAACTTAGTTGTTGTCATATTAGTACGTCCAAATTATGCTAATTGGTTTGTTGGGATAGTGATAGGGTAAACAGACATGTTACGTAGGTTAAAACACAGTAAGATTTCAAATTTGGAATTGATCCTGAAGGAAGATGCGTATGTGAAACGGGTGATGTTTTGTTCGAATGGAGAAAGACAATGCTCCAGGAGTTGCGTATTAATTGTAGCAAAGTATGAAATGTTATTCTAGGATCTTGTACAAATGTGATGGTCTAAGCTCGTAGATGTTATACGATGCGGGCAGAGGTCAAAGTATAGGACATGACAAATAGGAAATTGTTGTCATAAATTAATACAATTTAAGATATGTTGTTCTCAGTAAATTAACTGAGGGATGTCATAAGTATAATAATATCATAATATTATGAAGTAGTAAGTGCCATACACTATGAAACTATGAAGTGTATAGAAATAAAGGGAAACTAGTTAGTTAAATGAAAAAATTATTATCAAAACATCGGTTAAGAAACTGTAAATTGAAAAATTTTAAAAAGGTAAGAAATTGATAAAATTAAAGAATATTTTGTTTGAGCTATTGTATAATGGGATATGTACAAAGAAAAAGAAAGAAACGAAATATTAATGGAAGGGTGTAGGCACTTACTTGAGAATAGTTTTTAACTAAATAAATAAATTAACACATAACACATAGGGTTTAAAAGCACAAAGACATAACAATTATTGGTAAAAAGTTTTTTAAGGGAGGTAGCACTACATTTCCCCAATTACTATTTAACTTAGTTTTTACTTCCTAAATTGAAGTCTAGTTTTTGTGTTTTCAAGAGGGAATATTGACAGTGTAGACAGATGTAGGTTATCTGAAATGTCAAAACACTTCTTCTCAAATGTTGTACAGTAATTGCCTATTTTAATTAAATCTCTTAGTAACATAAAGTATACAGCATTTTCAAATTTTACAAAAAAGATAGTTGTTAATTTATAGCATTAATAACAAAATCTAAACTATATGTGTAACCACTATTGTGAAAAAATGTTGTAACAATAATAAAAGTACATGATTAAAAGATAACAGATGTATTATTCTACATTAGTATTCAAGTAGAGAAGAATTAAAGTAGAGAAGAAGTGTTGAGTTTAAGTGTAAGTAGGCAGTGCATAATCTAACGTACAAGCATATCACCTGTTGCATAATTGTAGATGAGTAAGATAAATTGATTAGCCTAGTCTATTTAAATTTAGTAAATGAAAACAGATATAAAACGTGAAAGTTATAACAAAGAAAAAGAAAAATAAAAGAAAGTTGGTTGGTAGTATTGTTAATATTGCAGTCGTGGCAATGCCACGTCAACGAGGTCAGAGGAAACGGAATGTTTAATGACAGGTGTGTAGAGGGAGGTAGGGGGGGGGTGTTAATTTAAAAGAGAACCTAAAGTTTGTTTAAATCCTATTTGTATGTAAGTATTGGTGCCAACCAACTTCCTCATGCGCCATAAATGGTAAGTTATAAATTTAAAGTATTTAATAGATTAAAAGGTTTTGATAACTTGTACAAAATGATCATGCACTTCCATATCGGAACTTATTAAATTTATAAAGCTATAATATAAAATGTGTAGTCTTAGTGAATTACAAATAATTTAGGGTGACATTTTTATATTGAGAAACACGTGTTTAATGTTTAAGAATATTGCACTGATCAGACTCCGTATTAAATGTTCAAACGGTCAGGCAACTATGAGATATTAACAGAATGAGCTCAAATGCCATACCAGCAAATTTTCTGACATTTTAAAAAAGTTGTAGGTTACATTTTTATATCACCACGTGGAGAAGTGCAGATGGTAATTGATTGTCCAGTAATGAAGCTAAGATGGGAAAATTGGCTGTGTACTGAGCTACAAAATCATCAAATTCTACAGGAAACGAACAATGGAGAATGGATTTGAATAAAATTAAAATTAGCGGGATTTTGGAAATTAAGAGTGAGTAGTTGTTGTAACTTTTTAAAAAAATTTTGTAAGAGTGTGTATAAGATTGTGAGTTGGAACTATGGAGTAGTTTGAATGAAAAGGCGGGTACGATAACTGCTGTTGGTGTATGTATATTGAAAGATAGATTTGAAATAAAATTTTAGATTTTGCAGGTTTGAACTTTTAATTAGATGTCGGGTTGTGTACTGTAGTAAGAGTGGGTTATTTTATAGTAAAACTGAATAAGCTGGTATAAATTCAAGCTCTAATTGGGCATTCAATGTATGTCTAGTAGGGTCCTTTAAAGATTTTAAAATCTCAAAATGTTCCAGGTTATTCAGGACGTGGCCCTTTTTGCAGATGTGAAGAATTTTGAAATCAATGTCCGGATTGAAATTATGGTTGGAGTTACGGATATGTTGGGAAAAATGAGATTGTCCAGATGTTGGGCGCTGTATGTATCTAAGATGTTCCTTCAATCTGGTGTCGAACGATCTAAAGGTTCTTCCGACGTAATATGACGAGCAGGTATGGCATTTAAGCTCATAAACTCCACAACACTCAGATCTATCACGACTGTCCTTGTTATTCAAGAAAACCAAACCTAAATTTGAATTAGTTCTAAAAGAAATATTACAGTAATCTTTAAAAATATGAGCTAATTTGTAAGAGAATTGACCTGTAAATGTTAATGATCTATATGGTTTTGGCTCCTGTTCGACTAGAATAGGCTGTGTATATACTCGATGTTCTAAAATTCTATTTGTTTTTTGTGTAAAATTTTATTTACTAAGTCCACAGTATAACCATTATTAACTGCTATTTGTTGGATAATTTTTAATTCTTTGTTAAATGAAGTTGTAGTCAATGGGATAGAGACAAGCCTGTTGATGTAACTATAAAAAGCAGCCAGTTTATGTTGTATGGGGTGGTGTGAATCGGCAGGGATAACTGTACCTGTATGGGTTGGTTTTCTATAAATACCAAAGTCAATCGTTCCATTTCTGAGTGTCAATGTAAGATCTAAAAAGTTCAAACTCTTTGAGTCATTCTGAATCTCTAAAGTAAATTTAATAGTGTCATGTAAAGTATTGAGGAAATCTAAGAAATCGTGAAGAATGTCAATTGTGCCATTCCATATTATTAAAGTATCGTCAACATACCTAGCGTAAAATTTAATATAATCTGTAAATGGATTATTTTTCACTATTTTATTAGATTCCAAGTCATTTAGAAAAATATCATGGGACTATTAATTTTCATAGGAGTAGACAATATAGGAAACTTCATGATAAGATCAAGAAACTTAAATTTATAACACATAGAGTAAATAACAATATTATTTTGTCAAATCAATCTGTGTTTTCACAACTTAACAATGACCAACTTGTGGTGGATAGTAACAGTATTGGCTCTTATATTGTAACACCTTCTAATTTTACAAATTCTGATTTGTATACTTCTGAACGATTATTAAACGTTACTACCAATACTAGTCTTAGTGATCTTCCTGATCAAACTCATAGTATTAATACATCTATATCTTCTGACCCAGACAACATTTTCGATGGCTCTGAGCAACATACATTCTACACCCCTTTCATAAATTACTCTAACGTAGTATTTTCGAATAATGAACTGTCTCTACTCCAAAAAGGTTTCAAATTCAATCCCCCCCAATCTTCTAAAAAACAACAACTTAGAAATCTAGAACTACTCGGAGTTGAGAGTGAAAGTATCTTACAATCAATACCACTGGAAAACACAGAAGAAATTAGGAGCAGTTTGAAAGTATTACTGAAAAAAGAAAAGGAGGCTATTTGTAACAACAGAAAGGGCTATCACAGAAACCCTCTCAATGAATATAAGGACACCATTAAATCAATTGATAAGAAAATTAGTGAAAATAACCTTACAGTCACTAAAGCAGATAAAGGCAGCACTGTAGTTGTCTTACACACCCAAGACTACCATCAAAAAGTCACTAATTTTATACTAGATAACCAATTTCTAACAAAATCTGTCAATATTAATACTTTCACTACTAAAGTTAGAACAGCCATCAATAAAATCACTGAAGTTTTTGATAATACTACTAAAAAGAAACTTTTACCATCTAAAGCAAACGTTCCCAGACTCTATGGTCTCATGAAAATACACAAGACTGATGTCTTTGAAAACATACCAATCAGACCAGTGGTATCCTTTACTGATTCTCCCACTCATGCATTAGCTTCTCACTTAAACAAATTCCTTAAAACCTTTTACAACAATAAATTCGATTATGTAGTCTCTAACAACTTAAGTTTGACAAATAAAATTACAGAAGTTAATCTTAGTAATGAAGATTTATTGATTTCCTTAGACATAACTAATCTCTTTACTAACATTCCAACACACGAAGTTATCAGTATTGTTGCTTTAGACTTGTGGAATAATAATTACCATCCTAATCAAATTATTGAGTATACAGAGCTTTTGAATTTGTGTCTGAGTCAGAATTTCTTTAATTTCAACAACACCACATATGTGCAACCGGACGGACTAGCTATGGGATCTCCTCTTTCACCGATATTAGCTGATATTTTTCTAAATGACTTGGAATCTAATAAAATAGTGAAAAATAATCCATTTACAGATTATATTAAATTTTACGCTAGGTATGTTGACGATACTTTAATAATATGGAATGGCACAATTGACATTCTTCACGATTTCTTAGATTTCCTCAATACTTTACATGACACTATTAAATTTACTTTAGAGATTCAGAATGACTCAAAGAGTTTGAACTTTTTAGATCTTACATTGACACTCAGAAATGGAACGATTGACTTTGGTATTTATAGAAAACCAACCCATACAGGTACAGTTATCCCTGCCGATTCACACCACCCCATACAACATAAACTGGCTGCTTTTTATAGTTACATCAACAGGCTTGTCTCTATCCCATTGACTACAACTTCATTTAACAAAGAATTAAAAATTATCCAACAAATAGCAGTTAATAATGGTTATACTGTGGACTTAGTAAATAAAATTTTACACAAAAAAACAAATAGAATTTTAGAACATCGAGTATATACACAGCCTATTCTAGTCGAACAGGAGCCAAAACCATATAGATCATTAACATTTACAGGTCAATTCTCTTACAAATTAGCTCATATTTTTAAAGATTACTGTAATATTTCTTTTAGAACTAATTCAAATTTAGGTTTGGTTTTCTTGAATAACAAGGACAGTCGTGATAGATCTGAGTGTTGTGGAGTTTATGAGCTTAAATGCCATACCTGCTCGTCATATTACGTCGGAAGAACCTTTAGATCGTTCGACACCAGATTGAAGGAACATCTTAGATACATACAGCGCCCAACATCTGGACAATCTCATTTTTCCCAACATATCCGTAACTCCAACCATAATTTCAATCCGGACATTGATTTCAAAATTCTTCACATCTGCAAAAAGGGCCACGTCCTGAATAACCTGGAACATTTTGAGATTTTAAAATCTTTAAAGGACCCTACTAGACATACATTGAATGCCCAATTAGAGCTTGAATTTATACCAGCTTATTCAGTTTTACTATAAAATAACCCACTCTTACTACAGTACACAACCCGACATCTAATTAAAAGTTCAAACCTGCAAAATCTAAAATTTTATTTCAAATCTATCTTTCAATATACATACACCAACAGCAGTTATCGTACCCGCCTTTTCATTCAAACTACTCCATAGTTCCAACTCACAATCTTATACACACTCTTACAAAATTTTTTTAAAAAGTTACAACAACTACTCACTCTTAATTTCCAAAATCCCGCTAATTTTAATTTTATTCAAATCCATTCTCCATTGTTCGTTTCCTGTAGAATTTGATGATTTTGTAGCTCAGTACACAGCCAATTTTCCCATCTTAGCTTCATTACTGGACAATCAATTACCATCTGCACTTCTCCACGTGGTGATATAAAAATGTAACCTACAACTTTTTTAAAATGTCAGAAAATTTGCTGGTATGGCATTTGAGCTCATTCTGTTAATATCTCATAGTTGCCTGACCGTTTGAACATTTAATACGGAGTCTGATCAGTGCAATATTCTTAAACATTAAACACGTGTTTCTCAATATAAAAATGTCACCCTAAATTATTTGTAATTCACTAAGACTACACATTTTATATTATAGCTTTATAAATTTAATAAGTTCCGATATGGAAGTGCATGATCATTTTGTACAAGTTATCAAAACCTTTTAATCTATTAAATACTTTAAATTTATAACTTACCATTTATGGCGCATGAGGAAGTTGGTTGGCACCAATACTTACATACAAATAGGATTTAAACAAACTTTAGGTTCTCTTTTAAATTAACACCCCCCCCCCTACCTCCCTCTACACACCTGTCATTAAACATTCCGTTTCCTCTGACCTCGTTGACGTGGCATTGCCACGACTGCAATATTAACAATACTACCAACCAACTTTCTTTTATTTTTCTTTTTCTTTGTTATAACTTTCACGTTTTATATCTGTTTTCATTTACTAAATTTAAATAGACTAGGCTAATCAATTTATCTTACTCATCTACAATTATGCAACAGGTGATATGCTTGTACGTTAGATTATGCACTGCCTACTTACACTTAAACTCAACACTTCTTCTCTACTTTAATTCTTCTCTACTTGAATACTAATGTAGAATAATACATCTGTTATCTTTTAATCATGTACTTTTATTATTGTTACAACATTTTTTCACAATAGTGGTTACACATATAGTTTAGATTTTGTTATTAATGCTATAAATTAACAACTATCTTTTTTGTAAAATTTGAAAATGCTGTATACTTTATGTTACTAAGAGATTTAATTAAAATAGGCAATTACTGTACAACATTTGAGAAGAAGTGTTTTGACATTTCAGATAACCTACATCTGTCTACACTGTCAATATTCCCTCTTGAAAACACAAAAACTAGACTTCAATTTAGGAAGTAAAAACTAAGTTAAATAGTAATTGGGGAAATGTAGTGCTACCTCCCTTAAAAAACTTTTTACCAATAATTGTTATGTCTTTGTGCTTTTAAACCCTATGTGTTATGTGTTAATTTATTTATTTAGTTAAAAACTATTCTCAAGTAAGTGCCTACACCCTTCCATTAATATTTCGTTTCTTTCTTTTTCTTTGTACATATCCCATTATACAATAGCTCAAACAAAATATTCTTTAATTTTATCAATTTCTTACCTTTTTAAAATTTTTCAATTTACAGTTTCTTAACCGATGTTTTGATAATAATTTTTTCATTTAACTAACTAGTTTCCCTTTATTTCTATACACTTCATAGTTTCATAGTGTATGGCACTTACTACTTCATAATATTATGATATTATTATACTTATGACATCCCTCAGTTAATTTACTGAGAACAACATATCTTAAATTGTATTAATTTATGACAACAATTTCCTATTTGTCATGTCCTATACTTTGACCTCTGCCCGCATCGTATAACATCTACGAGCTTAGACCATCACATTTGTACAAGATCCTAGAATAACATTTCATACTTTGCTACAATTAATACGCAACTCCTGGAGCATTGTCTTTCTCCATTCGAACAAAACATCACCCGTTTCACATACGCATCTTCCTTCAGGATCAATTCCAAATTTGAAATCTTACTGTGTTTTAACCTACGTAACATGTCTGTTTACCCTATCACTATCCCAACAAACCAATTAGCATAATTTGGACGTACTAATATGACAACAACTAAGTTGCAACGCAATCCTTGTAACGGCATGTAAGTAGATTAGAACAATATTACTATCTCTTTTATTTTTTATTATTACTACTTTGAATTTGGAAGCATATTTAAGTCAGTTTATGTTTATTTTGTTTTTTAATGGTTAAAAATTTTAATCTCAACAAATTCAAACTGTATGCACCCATTTGCACATACATGCCTATGAGCATTTTTACTCATAGGTTTGACTTTGTATATACCAATATTCTGAAATGTCAACAGTTGCAAACCTTTATTTCAAAAAATTTTATAAAAAATTTTTAAATTTGGCTTTCTATTAACATCTCTTCAATCAGACACTGGTCTAACACAAGTTTTCTCTTATTGTAGCATTTAACTACTTGTAACGCCGACCTGAAGATGATCTGTATATTGTAGAGATCGAAACCGGTCGTCAAAGTATAATTAAATGATTGTGAGTAAGTCTGTGTTTCATTACTATATTTAATATGGACTCACATATGCAACCCATTCAATATTTGAATAATGCAAGACTAGCAACTTTGCTACACCGTTACAAGGAGCTGAACATCAAGAAAATGTTACAAAAATCTAAGATCTTTTATAACAACGAATGTTTACGTCTCAACCTGCTGCCTAGTTATGCTAGAGGTAGACTAAGAGAACTTAACTTCAATGCAACGAAGGCTAAACAAGTAAAAATTCTGGGTAGATCCATCATTAGGGATGAGATTCGGAAACTATACCAACATATCTACACCATTGACTTGCAACTGAAGACAATCTACAATAGCTTACATAGAAGAATGACAGCGCTCGAGTTTGATGAATGTATGCGTGATTTACATGGGACTATTAATTTTCATAGGAGTAGACAATATAGGAAACTTCATGATAAGATCAAGAAACTTAAATTTATAACACATAGAGTAAATAACAATATTATTTTGTCAAATCAATCTGTGTTTTCACAACTTAACAATGACCAACTTGTGGTGGATAGTAACAGTATTGGCTCTTATATTGTAACACCTTCTAATTTTACAAATTCTGATTTGTATACTTCTGAACGATTATTAAACGTTACTACCAATACTAGTCTTAGTGATCTTCCTGATCAAACTCATAGTATTAATACATCTATATCTTCTGACCCAGACAACATTTTCGATGGCTCTGAGCAACATACATTCTACACCCCTTTCATAAATTACTCTAACGTAGTATTTTCGAATAATGAACTGTCTCTACTCCAAAAAGGTTTCAAATTCAATCCCCCCCAATCTTCTAAAAAACAACAACTTAGAAATCTAGAACTACTCGGAGTTGAGAGTGAAAGTATCTTACAATCAATACCACTGGAAAACACAGAAGAAATTAGGAGCAGTTTGAAAGTATTACTGAAAAAAGAAAAGGAGGCTATTTGTAACAACAGAAAGGGCTATCACAGAAACCCTCTCAATGAATATAAGGACACCATTAAATCAATTGATAAGAAAATTAGTGAAAATAACCTTACAGTCACTAAAGCAGATAAAGGCAGCACTGTAGTTGTCTTACACACCCAAGACTACCATCAAAAAGTCACTAATTTTATACTAGATAACCAATTTCTAACAAAATCTGTCAATATTAATACTTTCACTACTAAAGTTAGAACAGCCATCAATAAAATCACTGAAGTTTTTGATAATACTACTAAAAAGAAACTTTTACCATCTAAAGCAAACGTTCCCAGACTCTATGGTCTCATGAAAATACACAAGACTGATGTCTTTGAAAACATACCAATCAGACCAGTGGTATCCTTTACTGATTCTCCCACTCATGCATTAGCTTCTCACTTAAACAAATTCCTTAAAACCTTTTACAACAATAAATTCGATTATGTAGTCTCTAACAACTTAAGTTTGACAAATAAAATTACAGAAGTTAATCTTAGTAATGAAGATTTATTGATTTCCTTAGACATAACTAATCTCTTTACTAACATTCCAACACACGAAGTTATCAGTATTGTTGCTTTAGACTTGTGGAATAATAATTACCATCCTAATCAAATTATTGAGTATACAGAGCTTTTGAATTTGTGTCTGAGTCAGAATTTCTTTAATTTCAACAACACCACATATGTGCAACCGGACGGACTAGCTATGGGATCTCCTCTTTCACCGATATTAGCTGATATTTTTCTAAATGACTTGGAATCTAATAAAATAGTGAAAAATAATCCATTTACAGATTATATTAAATTTTACGCTAGGTATGTTGACGATACTTTAATAATATGGAATGGCACAATTGACATTCTTCACGATTTCTTAGATTTCCTCAATACTTTACATGACACTATTAAATTTACTTTAGAGATTCAGAATGACTCAAAGAGTTTGAACTTTTTAGATCTTACATTGACACTCAGAAATGGAACGATTGACTTTGGTATTTATAGAAAACCAACCCATACAGGTACAGTTATCCCTGCCGATTCACACCACCCCATACAACATAAACTGGCTGCTTTTTATAGTTACATCAACAGGCTTGTCTCTATCCCATTGACTACAACTTCATTTAACAAAGAATTAAAAATTATCCAACAAATAGCAGTTAATAATGGTTATACTGTGGACTTAGTAAATAAAATTTTACACAAAAAAACAAATAGAATTTTAGAACATCGAGTATATACACAGCCTATTCTAGTCGAACAGGAGCCAAAACCATATAGATCATTAACATTTACAGGTCAATTCTCTTACAAATTAGCTCATATTTTTAAAGATTACTGTAATATTTCTTTTAGAACTAATTCAAATTTAGGTTTGGTTTTCTTGAATAACAAGGACAGTCGTGATAGATCTGAGTGTTGTGGAGTTTATGAGCTTAAATGCCATACCTGCTCGTCATATTACGTCGGAAGAACCTTTAGATCGTTCGACACCAGATTGAAGGAACATCTTAGATACATACAGCGCCCAACATCTGGACAATCTCATTTTTCCCAACATATCCGTAACTCCAACCATAATTTCAATCCGGACATTGATTTCAAAATTCTTCACATCTGCAAAAAGGGCCACGTCCTGAATAACCTGGAACATTTTGAGATTTTAAAATCTTTAAAGGACCCTACTAGACATACATTGAATGCCCAATTAGAGCTTGAATTTATACCAGCTTATTCAGTTTTACTATAAAATAACCCACTCTTACTACAGTACACAACCCGACATCTAATTAAAAGTTCAAACCTGCAAAATCTAAAATTTTATTTCAAATCTATCTTTCAATATACATACACCAACAGCAGTTATCGTACCCGCCTTTTCATTCAAACTACTCCATAGTTCCAACTCACAATCTTATACACACTCTTACAAAATTTTTTTAAAAAGTTACAACAACTACTCACTCTTAATTTCCAAAATCCCGCTAATTTTAATTTTATTCAAATCCATTCTCCATTGTTCGTTTCCTGTAGAATTTGATGATTTTGTAGCTCAGTACACAGCCAATTTTCCCATCTTAGCTTCATTACTGGACAATCAATTACCATCTGCACTTCTCCACGTGGTGATATAAAAATGTAACCTACAACTTTTTTAAAATGTCAGAAAATTTGCTGGTATGGCATTTGAGCTCATTCTGTTAATATCTCATAGTTGCCTGACCGTTTGAACATTTAATACGGAGTCTGATCAGTGCAATATTCTTAAACATTAAACACGTGTTTCTCAATATAAAAATGTCACCCTAAATTATTTGTAATTCACTAAGACTACACATTTTATATTATAGCTTTATAAATTTAATAAGTTCCGATATGGAAGTGCATGATCATTTTGTACAAGTTATCAAAACCTTTTAATCTATTAAATACTTTAAATTTATAACTTACCATTTATGGCGCATGAGGAAGTTGGTTGGCACCAATACTTACATACAAATAGGATTTAAACAAACTTTAGGTTCTCTTTTAAATTAACACCCCCCCCCTACCTCCCTCTACACACCTGTCATTAAACATTCCGTTTCCTCTGACCTCGTTGACGTGGCATTGCCACGACTGCAATATTAACAATACTACCAACCAACTTTCTTTTATTTTTCTTTTTCTTTGTTATAACTTTCACGTTTTATATCTGTTTTCATTTACTAAATTTAAATAGACTAGGCTAATCAATTTATCTTACTCATCTACAATTATGCAACAGGTGATATGCTTGTACGTTAGATTATGCACTGCCTACTTACACTTAAACTCAACACTTCTTCTCTACTTTAATTCTTCTCTACTTGAATACTAATGTAGAATAATACATCTGTTATCTTTTAATCATGTACTTTTATTATTGTTACAACATTTTTTCACAATAGTGGTTACACATATAGTTTAGATTTTGTTATTAATGCTATAAATTAACAACTATCTTTTTTGTAAAATTTGAAAATGCTGTATACTTTATGTTACTAAGAGATTTAATTAAAATAGGCAATTACTGTACAACATTTGAGAAGAAGTGTTTTGACATTTCAGATAACCTACATCTGTCTACACTGTCAATATTCCCTCTTGAAAACACAAAAACTAGACTTCAATTTAGGAAGTAAAAACTAAGTTAAATAGTAATTGGGGAAATGTAGTGCTACCTCCCTTAAAAAACTTTTTACCAATAATTGTTATGTCTTTGTGCTTTTAAACCCTATGTGTTATGTGTTAATTTATTTATTTAGTTAAAAACTATTCTCAAGTAAGTGCCTACACCCTTCCATTAATATTTCGTTTCTTTCTTTTTCTTTGTACATATCCCATTATACAATAGCTCAAACAAAATATTCTTTAATTTTATCAATTTCTTACCTTTTTAAAATTTTTCAATTTACAGTTTCTTAACCGATGTTTTGATAATAATTTTTTCATTTAACTAACTAGTTTCCCTTTATTTCTATACACTTCATAGTTTCATAGTGTATGGCACTTACTACTTCATAATATTATGATATTATTATACTTATGACATCCCTCAGTTAATTTACTGAGAACAACATATCTTAAATTGTATTAATTTATGACAACAATTTCCTATTTGTCATGTCCTATACTTTGACCTCTGCCCGCATCGTATAACATCTACGAGCTTAGACCATCACATTTGTACAAGATCCTAGAATAACATTTCATACTTTGCTACAATTAATACGCAACTCCTGGAGCATTGTCTTTCTCCATTCGAACAAAACATCACCCGTTTCACATACGCATCTTCCTTCAGGATCAATTCCAAATTTGAAATCTTACTGTGTTTTAACCTACGTAACATGTCTGTTTACCCTATCACTATCCCAACAAACCAATTAGCATAATTTGGACGTACTAATATGACAACAACTAAGTTGCAACGCAATCCTTGTAACGGCATGTAAGTAGATTAGAACAATATTACTATCTCTTTTATTTTTTATTATTACTACTTTGAATTTGGAAGCATATTTAAGTCAGTTTATGTTTATTTTGTTTTTTAATGGTTAAAAATTTTAATCTCAACAAATTCAAACTGTATGCACCCATTTGCACATACATGCCTATGAGCATTTTTACTCATAGGTTTGACTTTGTATATACCAATATTCTGAAATGTCAACAGTTGCAAACCTTTATTTCAAAAAATTTTATAAAAAATTTTTAAATTTGGCTTTCTATTAACATCTCTTCAATCAGACACTGGTCTAACACAAGTTTTCTCTTATTGTAGCATTTAACTACTTGTAACGCCGACCTGAAGATGATCTGTATATTGTAGAGATCGAAACCGGTCGTCAAAGTATAATTAAATGATTGTGAGTAAGTCTGTGTTTCATTACTATATTTAATATGGACTCACATATGCAACCCATTCAATATTTTTATAAAAAAAGAAATATCCTCAGAAGAATAATTATGGGTCTTATACGAATGGAAAACGGAGAAATGAGAAGAAGAATGAACCATGAACTAAGACATAATAAAGGGAGAAGATATAGCTAGATTTATTAAGGTGCGCAGACTGAAATGACTGGGACACATAGAGAGAAGGAAAAACGACTTACTGATTGAGAAGGTCACCAGATGGAAGTCAGAAATTGAAAGACCAGGGGGAAGACCCAGAGAGAGATGGCAGGACCAGGTTATCAGAGAAATCAAAATTCTGAAAGAGAGAAACTGGAGGGAACTAGGCACATATCGAACTGAGTGAAAGCAAATTATAACGAAAGCCATCTCATACAACAAACTTTGACAATAGGTGCACAACAAGAATGCGGAGTGATTCACTGCAATAAGCGAATCAGAGAGCGCTAAGTAAAAGTATGCAAATATTCCATCAGTCCATCAGGAATGAATGGCCTTGATGAATATGTTTTTACTGCAATATAATTAGACCAATCTTATAGAATCTCTCCTATACTTGTCAAACACTAGTTGTTACTTGTTACTATATCGTACGTATCTCTTATAATTTTCACTTACTCACCGGTGGCGGTGGCTCCTTCACTATTTACTCCCACTGGTAACTACCTCATCTAATAAAGAACTTTTCATTTAAAAAGATATCAAAATATTCCGGTAAACTAATTTTGGTATATTTTCCATGAGGTTTATTATTTTCGTCTTGAATGCATCTAATCTGATTAAAATTTTTGCCTTCAATTGCTATGTTTAGCTATTTTATTAGCACACACTGTGGTCTGCCCAAAAGAAGAAAAAGAAATCATTTCTTTTATCTATTCTTAGTAGGTGTATTTTATAGTCATTGCATTCCTTTACTGGTATTTTTGTATTCATATTTACAATATACTTTCATCATCATCATCATCATTATTCAACCAATGCTCCAACCAATTCGTCCACTACTTCACTACTAGACATAGGCTTCTTTAATACTCTCTGCACTGGGACGCTTTTAGGCAGTTTCCCGCTATTCTTTTTAAGTTGTCGACTGTCGACGCATCTAGTTGGTGGTCGTCCATCGATGGTTCATCATATTTCTAAAGCTGCTCTTACTTCTGATACTGCAATGAGTAAAAGTAGATACTTCAGTCCCCTGATTTATAAGTCTTTAATCGTGTCGGGGTTATTGTCTTGTAATCTTTGGCTGCTATAGAGGTGTTTATAAAACCCTCCAGTTATTTTCAGAATGTCCTGTTTATCTCTTGGTGCCTTTCCGCGTTTGTCTCTCAGCTTGTATATTTCTTTTTTACTCTGTGTGAGTAATTTTTTCATTATCTTTAAACCTTCATTCTGTTCTACTGTTTGAGTAATTACATTAATATTATATCTTCTTAGATATTGTCTAATATCTGCTGAAATTCTTTGATTTGGTTTTCGATATTCTTCTGTGTTTCTCTTTTCTTTCTCGCTTAAGTTTCGTCGTATTTCCATTAGAGCTTTTACATTTGCTAATCTTCTCGATTTTTAACTGAATCTGTTATTAATTTATTATGATCGTCGATGCGTAGAGGTTTAGGATTATTATTCTGTACACTTTCGCCAATGGAGCAAGTGAAAACAATCAAAGACTTGGAAATGATGGTGAATGACCATGACCAATGGGATCCTCAACAAGAAATAAAATGCCGTACCGAACAAGCAAGACAAACTCTTATTAAATGCTATAGCGGGATAAAATGGTAAAATCTGCACTCGGCTGGATTCTTACTTGGGATAGGACAATCGAAAATATATATCTAAAAACCCCCTAACCAAATTTTTAGCTCTCTACGTGGCCCCAGGTGTCCCCCTATCGCAAAAAATGTGTTTTTCCGAAAAAAATCTTTCTTGAGCGATCCTTTGCTTTAAAATCTGTGAAAAAATTTGTAAATGTACATTGTTATGCCCGAAAATATACTGATTTTTTAAAAAAAAATTGGATAAAAATTGAGCCCAAGAAAAATTTTTGAATTTTTCAAATTTTTTTAGGTTATGTAGATAATGTTTGACTAGCTGCGAAATAATTATTTTTAGTGTATTTTTTTCCACTCTTTCGAATGGCGGGGATAGTTTTGCCATTTTCTCGCTGAAAATTCCTCAAAATTCGAAAAAACCCTAATTTTTTTAGTGCCCCCCCTCATATTTTTAGCGTTTACTGAGGGATCCTCTGCTTTAAAAAATCTGAAAAAAATTATGAACATATATTGTTAGGCCCAAAAAGCATCTTAATTTTTCAGATTTTTTGGATTAAAATTGAGCCCAGGAAAAATTTTTTAATTTTTCGAAAAAAAATTAAGTTAGGTATGTAAGTAATTTTTGACAAACTTCGAAATAATTATATTTTCATATTTTTTTTTCGTTCTTTTGAATGACGTGGTAAGATTTGTCGTTTTCTCTTCGGAACTTCCCTACAATTTTAAATGTGAATGTGCATTTTTGTGAATCGGTTATGAACTCATTTGCAAAAGATCTTTTACCAAAATATTTTGGAGTAAAAAGTAAGAGTCACGTATAAATTAGATTATGTTCTTAAAATATGGGACAAAATATCAAAAAGAGCTTTTCTTGTATTTTGAGAATGTTTTGGTTTGAAAATGGAAAACCTGATCATGTCAGTAGAAATAACAAACAAAATATCAAAAATCGTTATTTATTGATACGCAGTTTATGTGCTAAAAATATGGGAAGGGGGTGATATTAAAACAGTTTTTTTTTATTTTTAGAATTGTTGGGAAGTTCCGTAGAGAAAATGGCAAATCTAACCACGTCATTCAAAAGAACGAAAAAAAAAAATTATGAAAATTACTTACATACCTAACCAAAATTTTATGAAAATTACTTACATACCTAACCAAAATTTTTTTTTGAAAAATTAAAAATTTTTTCCGTGGCTCAATTTTAATCCAAAAAATCTGAAAAATCAAGATGCTTTTGGGCCTAACAATATATGTTCATAATTTTTTTCAAATTTTTTAAAGCAAAGGATCGCTCAGTAAACGCTGAAAATATGAGGGGGGACACTAAAAAATCGGTTCATTCGAATTTTGAGGAATTTTCGGCGAGAAAATGGTAAATCTATCCCCGCCATTCGAAAGAGTGGAAAAAATACACTAAAAATAATTATTTCGCAGCTAGCCAAAAATTATCTACATAAACTAAAAAATTTTTGAAAAATTCAAAAAAATTTCCTGGGCTCAATTTTCGTCCAAAAATTTTTAAAAAAATCAGTATGTTTTGGGTACATTCACAAATTTTTTCAGTTTTTAAAGCAACGGATCTCTCAAAAATTTTTTTTTTCAAAAAAACACATTTTTTGCGATAGGGGACACTTGAGGCCACGTAGGGAGCTAAAAATTTGGTTAAGGGGTTTTTTAGATATCTACTTTCTATTGCCCTATCCGAAGTAAGAATCCAACCGAGTGCAGATTTTACCATTTTATCCCGCTATAGCCTTTAAATCGCTACTTTGTACCGCAATCTTTCCTTCAATCTCAGTTGCAGAATGGATAAGTGCTATGTAAACTACATATGTATGGTCCATATTGATATACAGCATGGAGACATGGACGTTGAAAATATTTTCCATTAATGAGTTGAAGGCCTTCGAAATGTGAAGAATATTCCGCATACCAAGGACAGATAGGCTGAGAAACGAGGAAGTTTTAAGAAGAGCAAATATTGAGAGAGAACTGCTCAACTTGATCTAGGTACGAAAAATTGGGTACCTGGAAAGATTGAGGGCAAGAGAGGAGTAGGTAGCAAACAAATGTCGTGGTTGAGAAATATAAAGAACTGGACAGACATAAATAACACTGGCGAATTTTTGCATGCTGCAAAAGATAGACTTCTGACTTTAAGATAATTCGCCAACGCACTATACCATAAGAAGAAAAAACTTTCGGGCATTTTTTTATGTATGCTTCTGGCTGCTTTGGTGGATTCTCAACCACCAATTTTGCTTTATTAATAACATTTGACTCCTAACATATAATTAAGTTCATAAACAGTTTAATATGGATAAACATATTTCAAAAATTTCAAAGCTTTATGTGAAACAATTCACGACGAGCAATACAGCTAAAATAAAACGACACAAAACCTCCCCGGCACCACAAACCATTTGTGGAGTTTCCCAGGCTAATTGGTGAAAATCATTTGAATAGAAAGGTTATTTCCATGTTTTCGAAAATGTATGTGCCCACGGCCAGAGGATCTGTACACAAAGTTTTCAGCTACACCGAAAATTAACAGGTATGTGATGGCTGGGTTCATTTTTCACTGGATATGCTGAACTCCCACCTACGTATGTTTACTAACTTGGTTTCTGCGATAGGGATTATAATTTGTATAAATCGTTCAATATTGTTTAATGAAAACGAAACGGCTATTTTTAATAATACTCTGGGCTAATTAGCAAAATAAAAGAAAAAGTTATTTACCAGCAATTTTATTGCTGGAATCGAATCTTATGATTTTACCTATATATTTAATATAGGTATGCAAAGTCCGCAGATAGTGTGCTACTTTTTTTATAAACAAAATGACGCTCGAAAATCGTGTATTTATCAATTTTTGCTCTATAACTCCAAAGATTTTAACTTTACACCAAAAACACTCAAATAAAAATTCACGGTAATTAAATTCTGCATAGAGACTTGTTTTTCCCGATGTACTTCGACGAACATTTTCCCCGGAAAATGCGGGTTTTTCCAACAAAATCTTTAATTTTCTACTAAAATTTTAGATAAACAATTGATTATCGATAATTAAATAACTTGGTAATGTAAAAGCTCTTTTCTTATAGACTATAATTCCACAAGCCGATGGAAATTGAATAAACAGTTTAGCAACAATTGAATTGTTAATTAAAAATTTACGATCGCTATAATAACCACAATACTTATGATACATAAGAATAACTATGATTTTTGTATAAAAACACACTGAACCTATCTAATGTACCTACTTTACGCAATTGCAATTGGACTATTTAAGCGGCCTCAGGAATATTTTAAATTATAAACAATTTTTTGGCTTATAAACAAATAGAATATCTCGGGAAATATTAAACTAAATTAAATCGTGAAAACGGTATTGAAAAAAAAGCGGCAGGATGCTTCTTTTAAAAGAATAAATGTTTAATTGTGATGAGTGGTTCCTGAGATACAACCGGTCAAAGTTGACCGGCATTTACGGCAAAGATATAAACAATAGGATCATAACTTTCAAACCATCATCTTTTTATTTTTGTCCTCTTTCTCCACACTAATTTTCATATCTTTAAAATACTCATAACATATATTATTATTGTTGTTCTGAAGCTATTTCTGAAACTATTACGATGTCGGGATAGTATCACAGGGTTTTTCCTGGTTTTCCCTTGTGATTTACTATGAAATCTCTAACTCGAGAATTTTACTGTCGTTGCATTTGGTTGTCTTTTTAAAGACATATCACATGCTATAATTTTTTATGACGGATATTCTTGAGTTGGGGTTAATTTCATGTAATCGAATGAACTATCTTTCAGTAAGTCGTCCCAGGAACGCAACTCATAAATATTGGCAATATCATTTTAAAGTCTTCTACTTTAAAATGTATAATATATGTCTGAATTGCCAATATAAATGAGTGAGATTAAATAAATTATTAGAAGAATTTTTTTGCTTAGCAACAACACTTTTGTTTATTTTAGTAATATTTTGTATTTTGACAACGGCACCCGATTTGGGCGTCGAAACGTTAATAAAATTATTTTTTTCATTTTAATTGTGGCTTATTTCCCATATAAATAATTAATCATATATTATTATAATAAAAACTATCGATATTACGAGTGAAAATTGCCAAAAAAAGCAAAATTACAATCGAAAATTAGGTTGGAGAAAATGTAATCTCAAAGTTCACAGTCGTTATACGTTAAAAAAATGCATTTTCTCGGCTTCCCATGGAGCAATTTTCTTCATTCTTTTTTTGTTCCCAAGTAACTCGAGTAGGGCCATCTAACTAACGCATTATTAAATGTCAAACTTGCTTTTGTTTTGTTATAATAGATTAATTTATTTATAAGAAAAGAAAGATACATATTTTTCCAGTTGTAAACTTTTTTTAGATAAACTTACTACAAGTGTAGCTTTTAATGTTAAAAACACAAATATTTTCGTTTGAAAGCTGTAGAATTATTTAAAAAATCCTTATTTAAACAAATTAAAAATTTTTGTTATAATAAATAAATTAATTTATTATAACAAAACAAAAGCAACTTTGACATTTAATAATGCGTTAGTTAGATGACTCTACTCGAGTTACTTGGGAACAAAAAAATAATGAAGAAAATTGCTCCATGGGAAGCCGAGATAATGCATTTTTTTTAACGTATAACGACTTTGAACTTTGAGATTACATTTTCTCCAACTTAATTTTTGATTGGAATTTTGCTTTTTTGGCAATTTTCACTCGTAATATCGATAGTTTTTATAATATGTTATAAGTACTTTAAAGATATGAAAATTGGTGTGGAGAAAGAGGACCGAAATAAAAAGGTGATGGTTTGAAAATTATGATCCTATTGTTTATATCTTTGCCGTAAATGCCGGTCAAATTTAACCGGTTGTATCTCAGGAACCACTCATCACAGTTAAACGTTTTAATACCGTTTTTATGATTTAATTTAATTTAATATTACCCGAGATATTCTATTTGTTTATAGGCCAAAAAATTGTTTTAATTTTAAAATATTCCTGAGGCCGATTAAATAGTCCAATTTCAATTCTGTAAAGTACATTAGATAAGTACAGTGTCTTTTTATACAAAAATCATAGTTATTCTTATGTATTATAATTATTGTGGTTATTATAGCGATCGTAAATTTTTAATTAACAATTCAATTGTTGGTAAATTGTTTATTCAATTTCCATCGGCTTCTGGAATTATAGTCTATACGAAAAGAGTTTTTACATTACCAAGTTATTTAATTATTGATTAACAGTTACTTATCTAAAATTTTAGTTGAAAATTAAAGATTTTGTTGGAAAAACCCGCATTCTCCGGGGAAAAATTTTCGTCGAACTAAATCGGAAAAAACACATCTCTATGCAGAATTTAATTACGGTGAATTTTTATTTGGGTGTTTTTGGTGTAAAGTTAAAATCTTTGGAATTATAGAGCAAAAATTGAAAAAACACGATTTTCGGGCGCCATTTTGTTTATAAAAAATGTAGCACACTATTTGCGGACTTAGCATACCTATATTATTAATATAATACAATCATACGATTCGATTCCAGCAATAAAATTGCTGGTAAATAGCTTTTTCCAAAAATGGCCTATATAACTAGATTACAAAAAAAGACAAAACCGGGAGATAACGCAGAGGTTAATTTATGTTATGCATAAAATCTGTATCAGTTATATTCTCTTTGAAAATTCTTTCCTGTTCCACAACTTCGCTTGATCTATTCACTTCTATACTTCTTCTACCTTTCGGTTTGTAATTTATCTTCTTCTTCGTGTGCCTTATCTTTTAAAGACATTGGCGATCATCAAGGCCCATTTTACTCTCTCTGCAGAGGTTCTGAAGAGTCCTATTGATGTTTTTACATGCCACTGCTTTATAATTGTCAACTACCTAGGACCTGCGTATTCTCCCCGATCTTTTTCTTCCTTCCACTTACTCTTGTATAATCAATTGCATCAATTCACATTTTTCATTTCTTAGTTTGTGACCAAAGTAGCTCAGTTTTCTTTCCTGCATAGTGTTAAGTAAATATTGTTCCATATTTCTTAATATTTCCGTGTTTGTTACGTGTTGTGTCCATCATATTTTCCCATATCTCAAAGCTGGTAAGTCTTTTGCAGTTGCGCATACGTTTTAATACTTTTTCACTTTCCCCTTTGGTATTTGTAGATTCATTTCTACCCCTTGGTTTTATTGTCTCCATTATTTTGTCGTTTTCAAATAGCTCTTTTATATATATTCTTCCCTTCTATTTATTTTCTCTGCACTTTCAATAAAAATGTTGTTGTTTTTGTTCATTATGTTTCCAATACCTATTTTTAACACGTTTTTATATACTTGGCTTGGTTGTTGTCACGGTCTCCGCAAATTTTGTAATTCATTTTAAAAATAGTTCTAGGCTACCTAGGTAGCTGCAATTTTCAGAATAGCTTAGAACTAGCTAACAATGCAATATTTAACTGCTATTATACAGGGTGATTTATTAGTGGGGTAAAGCTCCGTAGATCCGTTATAGTAATGGATAGCCAACTTTGAACTTCACATTACAAAATTAGTTAGAATGTTACAGGGTGTTCGATAACATAGTGACAGATCAAAGTTATGTTTTTTTAAAAGGAACACCCTGCATTTTATTTTATATTCGAAATTTTCTTAACTTCTCCATTAGAAAAATATAAAGGTTTGGTATGTTATACAGGGTATTTACAAAGTTATAACCAATTTTATATGAAAATCGTAATAAGTTTAACTCCCTGTATAAATAAAAATAAAGCACAACGTGCAATGGTTTATTGATGCCATATTTTTTTATTTATTGTCAAAATTTTCATAAATGATCGATATTGCTAATTTTCTTTATATTTAATACAGGGTGAGTCAAAACGTAAGTACATTATTTTTGCAGTAATTTTAAATAAAATACCCTGTATTTTATATCCCTACCGAAAAGTACCATTACCGTACTTTAATTTTTGTATAACATTCCCTATGTCTAAATTTATTAGTTTTCGAGATATTTTCATTTTTCAGAGCAAATTATTAATTACGGGTCTAAATCTATCCAAATTTTAGGCAAGCCATGACTAAATTGTCTAAAACTGACAAATTACGATTACTGATTATCAATCTGTAATCAAAGTTGGCTACAACTTTTGTTATTAACTTTTATTGCTATCTATTACTATAACGGATCTACGCAGCTTTACCCCACTAATCAATCACCTCGTATGGATAAATCGCGATTTTTTTTATTTCAAACTATTTTATAAATGTGACTAATGCAATGATAGTTTAAAGTGTGTTAATAAATCGATATCTACAAATTGATGGTGGGTCAGTGGCATTAGACTGCAGATCGAGAGTTCCCTAGTTCGAACACGGCTGTTGCGTAGCTTTTTTTAATTTTTTTAATAAATAATTAAAACTTGATATACTTAAAATTCATATTTTATAAGTTAATTATTATATATACCATTTTAAACAACCGTGGTATTATAAAAAGTACTTTTTTATACTAGTGTAATTTTTGGAATTATAATTTTAACAGTTAATACACCTACTAAAAATTTATATTTTATTCTTTCGAAACATGTTGTGTCCTGTATCTATAACAAAACCGTGTTATTATAAAAATATTTTTTTTATTATAGTGTATTTTTTGGAATTTTAAGCATTTTATATCGTCAAATTATTTTATATTTTCTCCTATAAATAATAAAAACGTTTTATTATAAAAAAGTTCTTTTTTATAAAAGTGTAATTATTATTGTATATGCCAGCTTTTTCTTTAATTTTCCTGTATACACTAAAGCTGTTATATTGTTTTTCTAATCCTTCTATTTGTGCACATTTCTTTGATAGCCACAACTCGTTTGCTACTCTGATTTTTAGATTGACTGTTTTATCTACGTGACTTTATTTCTACAACGACTTTATGTCTTGTGTTATTCATTGTTGGCTTTTAGAGGATGTATCGCCTTCCAGTTGTATGATATCCCTCAGGATCTTCTTTAACTCTCTCCAAATTTCTAAACTCTTTCCAAACTCTTGCCTTTCTACTTTTTGGACTTCTTTCTGTGATACAATAATGAAATACAAAACAAAATTTTTATTCAGCAAAATCCTACATTTTTTGTGGTACCTTTTTTTCGTATCTCTTATCATTTTAGAGTTACATGGAAAAAAAAGTAAGATTCTTAAGAAAATTTAAAAATGCGCTCTATAATTTGTTCTTATTTTTTTTCAAAAACTATACATTTAAAACCCGTCCAACTTTTTGAACATAGAAATAACACTATAATAAAAAGTATTGTAGAAGGAAAACGATGCATTTAAATTCTGATGGATGAGAGGTTAAATGTACTTCATATATATTTTTTTAATTTTTGTTTTAAATTTGTTTTTTGATCTGTTGGCAGAGATCAGTTTCTTTTAGTCTTAGATTAATTCTAGGTGTTTTGGTGGCAAGGTTGTGGTCACTATAGTGTTACGGAATTTTTGATTTATAATGATGTAGTCAATCTGGTTTCTTACTATATTCTCACTATGGTGGAGTGTCGGAGAGTAGGAAGACCAAAGAAGAGGTGCGGAAGAGGACCAGGGAGAGAGATGCTTGGAGGCAGATGCTAGGGGAAGCTAGGACCCGACTTGGGCTGTAGCGCCATAGGAAAGAGAGTACCTAAGAAAAACTACTAAGTGAGTTCTTAGATTACCTATATACCCCGATAGTATTGTGTTGATTAGATTGATATACATTGATCAGATATTGTGAACAGATTGAAGTAATAATAATCGTCCTCTGCGTGTGTACTAATTTAGATAAAGAAAATCAATTACAATCAATATACGCCAGTCAATGGGAGCCACAATAGGATATTACCTCCGAATTCTATCCTACTGGATGGATTTTAATGAAATTTTGGAAATAGCCTCTACTTATCTTCTTATTCAAAGTCTATCCTATGCCGATGTGTGCTATTATCTTGGGGGTGGTTTCCACCCCTTCTCGGGGGTAGAAAATTTCTTGGTTAAAATAACCACGGAAGTGGCTAGAGAACTTAATTGGAAGCAAAAACTGTTCTATAATTTTTTTTTGAAAACTCAATATTTTTTGAGTTATTCGTGGTTGAAAATTGATCATTTTGATTGAAATATAACACCTTTTCGAACGGTTGTTTGCAAATATCTATAAAACTATGCATCTAACTAAAAAACTATATAAAACATTTTTGTAGCTTATAAAAAACCAAAGAGACTAGTTCCTTCATAAATCTTCTAGTTATAATACAAAAGAGATATGCTAGGTGAAAATAGTTTGTTTTTTTGGTGCATGCTCAAATCGTTGTATTCAACTTAAAATAACAGACAAACGGTCGATTTTAGGTGTATAATGTCACCAACACCTTTTGTAGTGCTTAAAAAGATCTTCAAAATGAGCAATATTAAAGGTATATTGCTTTCAATCTAAGCGAGATATGTTGCAAAAAATTGATGATTAATGTATTTTAAGAAAAATTGAGAAGTATATTTTTAACCTCTTATCCACCAGAATTTTAATGCATCATTATACTTCTACAATACCTTTTACTATAGTATTATGAATGGGTTCAAAAAGTTGAACGGGTTTAAAATGAAGAGGGCATTTTTAGATTTCCTTAAAAATCTTCTTTTTCTACATGTAACTTGAAAATGATAAGAGATACAATAATGAAATACAAAACAAAATTTTTATTCAGCAAAATCCTACATTTTTTGTGGTACCTTTTTTTCGTATCTCTTATCATTTTAGAGTTACATGGAAAAAAAAGGAAGATTCTTAAGAAAATTTAAAAATGCGCTCTATAATTTGTTCTTATTTTTTTTTCAAAAACTATTCATTTAAAACCCATCCAACTTTTTGAACACAGAAATAACACTATAATAAAAAGTATTGTAGAAGGAAAACGATGCATTTAAATTCTGATGGATGAGAGGTTAAATGTACTTCATATATTTTTTTAAATTCCATTAGTCATCAATTTTTTTGCAGCATATCTCGCTTACTTTGAATGTAATCGACATTTAGTGTTGCTCATTTTAAAGGTCTTTTCAGTCACTACAAAAGGTTTTGGTAGCATTATACAACTAAAATCGACCATTTCTCTTTTATTTCAAGTTGAATACACCGATTTCAGCATGCACCAAAAAATAAACTCTTCTCACCTACCATATCTCTTTTTGTATTATAACTAGAAGATATATGAAGGAGCGAATCTCTTTTTTTTTATAAGCTACAAAAATGTTTTGTGTAGTTTTTTTCGTTAGATGCATAGATTTTAAGGTATTCGCAAAAGCCGCCCGAAAAGGTGTCATTTTTCAATGAAAACAGCCAATTTTCAACCACGAATAACTCAAAAATTATTGAGTTTTAAAAAAAAATATTGAACTGTTTTTGCTTAAATTTAGGTTCTCTAGCCACTTCCGTGATTATTTTAACTAAAAAACTTTACACTCCCGAGAAGCGGTGGGAACCACCCCCAAGATAAAAGCGAACATAGACATAGGGTAGACTTTGTTTCTTGAGCTATTCTCGATTTATTGTGAAAATATCAAGTAAATCGATGTAGTAGGATGGAATTCGGAGCCAAATAACCTCATTGACTGCCCTAATAGGGAACTTGCACATTTTTTATTACATAATAATGTTCAGTTTTGTTTAAAAATAAGATTTCCAAAATTTCACGCTTCAAAAACTCATAATAACTTAGAAATACAAATTTAAAATATTCTGCGATATTGAAATAGCTCAAACGACCCGTGACGTCACATAGTTTTACTATAAATATGATTATATTTAGCTATATTTTTCTTCTCCTTCTTTAGTTTATTGGCCTCCACCTTCTTGGGTATTTGGCCAGCTCATCGTCGCGGAATAAGGGAAAAATATTTATATTCTAATGACATTTATCGTATGTCATTGTAATAATATATACCAGTTTGTTGAGATTGGAGTTTGATACAGTTTTTGAAGGAAAGGAAAGAAGGTTTACTATGGAAAATAAAACAATTTTGTAAAAGTACAAGTTTTCTATGAATAGTTCAAACGATCAAAAACACTTGTGACGTCACACAACTGTATTTTCTACTGACGTTTATAATGTCTAATTTAAAATTATATACAATTTTGTTTACTTTGTTGGTGCAGAATATAAACATTAACCATATGACGTCACGACGCGTTTTGGGCTAGTTGCTTTAATTTGAATTTAGAATCGTCTTTAGTGGCCAAACGGAACACAAAAACAACTTTTTTATCTTTGATACTTGTTTTAATTTATGTTCCGTTTTTTTCTAATTTAAAATTTTATGCAAGTTCCCTATTGTGGCTAATCCCGTATAAACACAATTTTTAAAATACAAAAGTTTTTCTATTTTCAAGTTGTATCGTATCATTTGATGGAAATAATAATATAGTCTGTCAAACATGAATTTGTCGCCCTAGTGGCAGTAAATTCGCTCCTCGGATGTTACAGAACATCTCTATTGCTTTGTTTACATGCTCTCGCATGCCATAAAAGAGAGCCAGTAGTATCTTGGAAATGGTAATAAATTGCACAAGCCGAAGGAAAGCGAAAGTGGGTTGCTTCTGTCATTAGTAGATCGCATCCAGCAGTGGAGAAAATCCCAACAGCCTTGGCCCTTATCGAAAATGAAAGCGAGCGAGAGCGTGGTCAGACAGACGTCCGACAGCGACAGCGGCATGAGGCGGCAGAGAAAGCAGCGCCCGGGGACGTGGGGCGGGACGTGGACGGCGGCGACGAGTCGTCGCGCAGACACCTTGCACTCGGTTTTGCAGCCCTGCTTGCACCCCCGCACTCTGCCAGCATATACAGCCTGTGCCGCCGCAACCTTCAATGTCCCTGACAACGAGGCCGTCTTCCGCCGCCACACGCCCGCGTGCTTCACTACACTTCCACCACCCCCGACCGCCCCCCACCCCACCCCACTCCTACATCCTAGTTGAGAACAGAGGCGGTCGCGGGTATATAGGAACAAAGAAAGTTCATATCCCTCAACGGAAAATTGAATTTGAACCCCATAGCTCCGATACTCTGATGGTGATAGACAACCGGTGACATCCATGCAATGTTTATATTAAAAATGTATTCTATAAGTCTCTTCTTGTATGATTACGCTGAAGATTGATTATGAGATAATTTAAATCGCTTTAAGAGATTCTTCTCTTCTTTTTCTTCTTTAAATGCGTCTCCTAACCGAAAATTGGATATCATCATCACTATCTTTACTCTATCTAGCGCTGCTCTGAAGAATTAGTTCTATTGAACTGCATTTGAACCATTCACATTGAACCAGTCCCTTAAAATTTTCAAATTCTTTACTCTATTTGTTCCCATTTCTCTCTCCTCATCTTATTTTTCTCCTCCTTTCCCTGTATTAACAATCTAGGCATCCTTATGTAACACCACATTTCAAATGACTGTAGCTTATTTGTGTTTTTGCTACAGTGCCCAGCTTTTAAGTTTAAGTCCATATTAATTGTAGTATCGAAAACACATAACATCTCAGAGCTCTTAGTCTCAATTCTAATGTTAAGGTCTGTATTGCAGAGATAGTACATTCTTTCACGCTTTTTGTTGTAAATTTTAAAGAACCGCTTGGATTGACATTAAATTTGGCTTACGCATAGCTAACATGTCAAAGAAAAAAAGTGATATGGTGCCGATGTGTGCTTTTGCCCTAGGGGTGAGTTTCACCCCATCTCGGGGGTGAAAAAATATATGTCCAAGATAAGTCCTGAAATGAATAAACTGAATAATTTTAAGCAACTTTTGTTCTATAGAGTTTTTTCGCCAAATCAACATTTTTCGAGTTATTTGCAAGTGAATATGTTCATTTTTTAACAAAATAACCACGTTTTTAGACAGGTTTTCGCAAATAACTCAAAACGTAAGCATTTTGTCGAAAAAAATATACTTATATAACTACTATATAACTATAGCCTATAAAAAAGTGGAAAAACGGTATATATATTTGGTCTCTACACCTAGCAAAAGCAGAGTTGTAGCTAATGAAAAATAGGTTCATATTAGAAAAATTGCAAATAGAATAATTCAATGTGAAATATCCAAATAATGAAGCATTCTTGGAGAAACACATTACAACTTTTTTAAAGTGTTTAAAAAAAGCTTTATTTCTGTTTTTATAAAAAAAAGAATGTGTGTGTACTTTGTAAGCACGTAAGAAGTTATACTTCTATTATATGATTTCTTAAAAATAAATATACTTTAAACAGTTTGTTTTAATTTTTTTTGAACACCAAACTAATTTTGTGCTTACCGCTTTCAAAATAATTAAAAAAAAAGTATAGTATTACACTGGATTCGAACTCAAGACCTCTCGATCTCTGGCCGAATGCTATACCAAACACGCTACGACGACTGTGTCTGTATCGGTTCGGACGTACCTAATGACAATTCACGGTAACAAACAGACAAGGTGTGAAGTATAATAAATATGCAATAAAATGTTTTAATAATACTCATCTTACTCCTGAAGAAGGCAAAACCAAAGACACAAAAATTATAATAAATATATTTACTAAAAACGCTAATATATTCTTTTCACACCTTTTCTTGCACTTATATATTTATACATAACTAGAAAGATTTAGCAACTAAACGCCATACTGTCTGTGTGCGCATGCGCGCAGTATTATGAAGTTTTACTCTCAATCGCTGCTAAAGAAGTATAACTTCAAAAAATTTCTATCATCAAATGTAAGCAACTTACGCTCAAAATAAGGTTGGTTCCTTTTGTTTTGGCAAAAAAAAATCAAGAAGATCACCCCCCCCCCCCCAATTAGCAACTTAAATGAAATTAATCGTTATCGCTTCACAAGTTACTTAACTTATATTGTGTTTATATGATCTGTAAGTTTCATCGATTCAAAGTGCTTATTTTTGAAAAAATTTGGTTTTAAAGTAAAATTTTTAAAAATTTTAATTTTGAAAAAAATGCTTTTTTTCAAAATAACTTAAAAATTGTTAGAGATACCAAAAATCTTGAACAATAAAAACGGTCCGATTTACTTTTCTGAATATTTTGTATTTTTTGTTTTTCTGTAAGACAAAAATTGGTTAACATTCGGTGTTTCTAAATTTGCATACACTCGTGATAAGTGACTCGTTCAAGCCCTTTTATGAATTTTACAGATCATATGATCAATACATACGCAAGTAAAAAACTTGTGAAGTGGTAACAATTAAGTTCATTTGAAATGCTAATTATGGGGTTATTTTCCCGATTTCTTACCAAAAAAAGGGGACCAACTTTATTTTGAACGTAACTTGTTTACTATTGATGCTAAAAAATTTTTTTAAAAAACAAAAAAAAGCACTTTAAAAAAGTTAAAATGAGTTTTTCCCAAAAAAGTGCTTTGTTTTTTGGTTATGGCACGTTAAAATATTCGATATGGAATTTGACGAATATGAACCTATTTTTCATTAGCTATAACTCTGCTTCTGCTAGGTATAGTGACCTAATATATACACCGTGTTTTTCACTTTTTTACGTGCTATATTTTTGATAAGATTTTTTTGACCAAATACTTACTTTTTGAGTTATTTGCGAAAAACCGTCAGAAAACGTGGTTATTTTGTAGAAAAATTAACATATTCACTCGCAAATAACTCGAAAATATTAATTTGGTGAAAAAACTTTATAGAACAAAAGTTGCTTGGAATTAGTCATTTTATCCATTTCCGGACTTATTTCGAACATATATTTTTCACCCCCAAAAGGGGGTGAACCTCACCCCTAGGGCAAAAGCACACATCGGCACAATATCACTCATTTTCTTTGACCTGTTAGCTATGTGTATGCCAAATTTCATGTCGATCCAACCGGTTCTTTAAAATTTAGAGGTTTTGCAATATTTTACCTTTAAAGAACGTAATTGTTTTCAATTTTTATGAACGCATTTCTTGCCATTTTTATCATAGTCCTTATTTCTGTTGTTTGATCATTATTTTTTGAAATCCAGGTTCCTAGGTATTTGTTTTTATCAACCCTTTCTATCGGTACATTTCCCAAATGTTTGTTTGTATAATTGTATATTTATCTTCTTTCTTTGTTGTATACGTATTTAGACTTTTTTATATTCCTTTTTAGTCCATATTTTTCACAAAAACTGCTTGTTTTATAATAGTAGTTGGAGTTGTTCAACACAGCTTGCCATATTCACGATGCCATCTGCATATCTTATGTTGTTAATAGTTCTTTCAATAATTATTATTACTTCAATTTCAGTTAGTAACTTCTTCTAAATTGTATTCACAATATACCTACATTGATTATTAAGTAGTGGAGACAGAATACATTTCTCTCTAACTCCTCTCCTTATTTCAATTTCTGAACTGGATTCATTATCTATTACAATTTGTGATTCCAGTAAGGGTTTGTAATTAAGTAAGGCCCTTTTGTCTATGTTTTGTGTCTTTAGAATTTGGACTAATTTTTCATGTCCTACTTTGCCAAATGATTTTTCAACATGAACGTAACAAACATGCACCTCAAAATCTATATCTATGCATCATAGACTATCAAATTAAAAGCAAATAACGGTTCTCTGATTCCTACACTTTTCTGAACCCAAACTGACTATCATCTATTCCTTCTTCCATTTTTTGATTTATACGACTATGAATTATTTTCAAGAAGGATTTGAGAACATGACTGATTCATGATATTGTTCTGTATTTACTGCAGTTTTTGGTGTTGGTATTTTTAGGGATAGCGCAAAAGGTGGAGAGTAACCATTGTTTCAGTATATGTCCTATTTTGTATATTGTGTTAAAAAAGTCTACTGTAATGTCTAAGGTTTCATCATTTACGAATTTTAAGCTTTCTATTGGAATTTGGTCTGGTCCTACCGCTTGGCCTTTTGTACTGTTTTTTATTGGTATGGATGCGCATATTGGCATGGACTAATGAAATCAGGAAACTGATGTTGAATAGGAATCAAACCAATGAAGCTGATGATGATCATGATGACTTAGATAAACATTGCTTTGATAAAAAAAGTATAAGGAATCTAATCATGGTAGAAAGAAATACATTAAAACATGCAAACGTGTATAAAAACGTTGCTACATGAAGATTCTAGTAAAAAAATGAATTATGTTAATTAGAAGATTGTCTAATACAGAGTTGTGTAGATATATGCCTGAAATATCGAAATATCGTCATCAGAACATAAACTTGACGCAAAATTCTAATACATTTAAAATTGTGCAGGAAATTAAGAAGAATGGACCATCGAAGACGTATCATTCAGGAGGGTGTACGTTAATTATACTCATTAATTATTAAAATGTCAAAATGATTTATTTCAAAATGTCACTTCTAAATATTTAAATTGTAAAAATTATGGTAAAAGTGGATAAAACGCCTTCAAAATATCATGAAAATTCTCACAGAAAACGAAGTCCCGCCAGAAGAATCCCATCGGAAGTTTTCGCAATCCTTTGTTGAAATTTATTTGAGATTTTTGTAGGCCCGATCAACAAAATTTAACGTTAACTGAATTAGTGAGAAGAGGAGCCCAAATTTAAAGACAGATGAGCGAACAAGAATGAACAAGACTATAATCGATTCCTTTTTGTAAACTTTAAGATAAATTCATGTTGTTTTATAATCTAAATTTAACCCTCACGCACAAGTTGTAGTCCATGTGACTAACAACTTCAGTGAGAAACTGGGTTTATTTATTATGTACTAGGTTGCTACAAATAAACTCTATTATTATTAGTATTATTATTATTAAAAATATTCTCCATCTCTAGTTCCATCCCTCCTTGTGGAATATTGGGCACTAATGCGTTTCTTGGCCAAAAGTGTAAGATTGTTGACTGGCAAGATCTTTTTTCTTGTCTGTCCTCTGGATAAACTGTGTACTAGTCGTTTATCTTTCCATTATCTTCCATTTTTTGCTCTGTTTTGACTTAGCTTTATCTTAGTCCAATTTTTTCGTATTCTCTCGTAGTTCTTTTCCGGCTGTTGTCGGTCTTCCATCTTTTCCCCTCTGATTGGTATTCGAATGTTATCTCGCTATGTTGCTTCGATCTTTCGTCAAAGCATGGCCAATCCATTTCCACTTTTTTTTCCTGGCAGTAGTAGGTATGTTGTTTGATTTGTTCGTTCTCAAAATTAATAGCTTTGTATTAGTTATTCTATTGGGAGAGTATAGGTATTTTCAGGATTTTTCTTAAAGATTTGTTTATACAAGTTTGCAGTTTTTTAATTGTAGTTTCGTTCTGTTTCCATGTTTCTCTCCTGTAGATGCAACTATTAAATATTTTAATTTTTGTTGTTTCCGATATTTCGTTTTTTGCCAAATTTTATTTAAATCGTTGAATGCATGTTGAGCTTCTATTATTCTCGTTTCGATATCCTTTTACATCCCTCGTTCCTCGTTCCTTTTGATGATTGATCCCAAATATGTAAACTTGTCTACCTCTTCTACTTCCTTTATCATTATTTTATTATTTGGGTGGTTATTACATTACAAATATTCTAGTGACATTATTTTCGTGTGTAACAATACCTTTATCATCTCATCCTTAACCTCATACGTGCTTTCAAAAATAGTTTTCTCCTTGCCTCCGCCCTTTGATGGCACGAGGAGGCGCACAGAGGCACATTTTGCCCAGGGCGGCGTAACCCCTAGCGACGACCCTGATTAGAAGAGTGATGTAACCGTAACTGTAGCTGCTTATCCTGCAAAGAACTAGCTTTAGGGGTACCAGTAATTACTCTCTAGACAATTTATTTACACGGCCTTCCTAAAATATCAAATAATACGGCCTTGCCACTGTTTACCTTTCCGTAACTCTAAATAGGAGAAGAGTTTTAGGAGTTTCGCTGGTAATATATTAAAAAAAGACAGTTCAGTCTTAAATTTTTTCCTTTATACTCCTTTAAAAAGTTATCCTCATTCTTCTTGTAGTGCCTATCCGTTTCGTATGTTGGCGATTATCATGGCAATCTGTAATTTGCATACTGTTGCTCTAAAAAGATTTGTGGTTGTTTTGTTATGCTGAACCAGATAGGTAGATTTTTCTACCAGAAAATCGTTCGCCCTCCTGGTCCGCGTTATTCTTTTACTTTTCCTTCTAAAATTAGTTGCAGCAATCCATATCTTTCGTTGTTCCTCATGACGTGACCGAGGTATTCGATTTTGGCTGTTTTTATTGGGGTTAACAGCTCTTTTTATTTTTGTATCCTTAATAAGATGTCCTGATTAATAATGATGTCGGTATAAGATATCTTCAGGACTCGACGATAAAGTCACATTTTGAAAGCCTAAATTTTCTTGCAGGTAATGTCTTTAAGAGTTCACGATTCAACTCCTTACAACAGTATAGTTGTTATAAAAGTTATTATATTACTATTACTTGAATTCCGTTTAGATAATAACATGATGATCATAATTATAGAGTACCTACATAAATAGATACACAAGTTCAGAAGATAAGTCAAATCAAGAAACGAACAATCAATTATTGACTATACTATAGTGCAAAAACAGAGAGGAGCAGATAAGAGACGTAAGGAAAAAGCTATGAAATAGACAGTGGCCCCTACATACTGGAAACTTCATTTAACATCAAGACAATAAAGACAAAAGACAAAGAAAACAAGAATAAGAGAACAAGAATTGCAAGGAAATAGCTGAATTACGTAAAGCTAAGGGAAGAAACAAAAAAATGAGATAAAAATAATTAGAGAAGTTAACGGACAAAAAGGAGAAATTATAGAAAGAGTAGAACAAGAATGGGGAAAACTTGCTGGGGATGGGGAGAACTGCTTGATAAATTTTTAGTTCATGTTACCTTCTATCAAAATTTGTATGTGGGCCCACAAGAAATAGCAGAAAAAAGAACAAAATCGAAATAAAGGAAAAGAAAAACTTGTGGAAAGAATATATATAATAAATACATATAATAATACGAGATAAATCGCAAGAAAAATATGAAAAATACAATATAGGTACATAGAATAAATGGCAAAGAAATAATAATATATATGAAAAATAAAAGCTGGTAAAAGTTGAGAAAAAAGAAGAAAACAGTACAAAAAATATAAAATCGTTTTATAGAACACTGAAAAACCTACGAAGCAACAAAGAAGACACATAATGACCAAAAAGGGAACAATATCCAACGAAAATGATAATACATATAATATAATGAAAAGATGGGTGGAATATTTTGAATAACTGTTAAACCGAGGACAAGAAAAGCAAAGGAAAATGAAAACAATGTAATTGCCGGATCAGAGAAAAATAAAGAGGAAACAAAAGCTACACAGACAGAAGAACGAGAGGAACTAGTAGGAAAATTAAGACTGGAAGATATCTTGGGAGCGATGAAGTTAGTCCAGAAATGTTGAAATATATAGAAAAAAGCCTAGTACTTTTGGTAAAGCCTAGAAAAAAGCCTAGTACAAAAAAATGTAATACTCATGATATAGTGAAAGACTGTAAAAAAAACCTTAAAAAACACTGTATAGGATGGAATAGAATGCAAATGATAAACGCAGATATATACGCATTTGCAGAAACACTGAAGTGCAATCTAGAAAAAAGAAAAATGGAATCCAGAAGCAAAAAAATACAATCTAAATGGGAACAAAGGCAAGATACATATAATGAAAAAAAGAATGTGTGTGTACTTTGTACGCACGTAAGAAGTTATACTTCTATTATATGATTTAAACGAAATTAATATACTTTTTATTTATATTTTGTTTAAATATTAAACTAATTTATACTTACTACTTCTCAAACATTTTTATTAGAACAGTGCCAAAAATTAAAATAATAAAAGAATAAAACACACACAAACACATTAAACAAGCCACAAATGATGTCTGAACATTAATTGTCGAAAAATTTTTTAACCAAATACGTATTTTCTGAAAATACAATTATATAATAAATATACTTACAATCATAAAATGTATTAAAAAAAAACAAAAAAGAAAGTTTCTATTGGGACTCGAACCAGCGCTGATAAGAGCGGTTGGTATTGGAATTCATTCGCCTTCTCCGCTTAGCCACGGACACTATGTGTCATTATTTACGAAGATCGACTAACTAAACGGATTAAACTTGTGATATTGTGATATTTTGAAAATTGATCAAATTATTTTAATTTTGAATTGAAATGATTTAGAATTGAAAAAATACAACAAAACATAGAGTCAAAAACAATATATTAGGTGAATATTGATAGAAATTTTGATGGTAATCAAATTATATAAATAAAAGTATTACATACTATGTATTTTGGCAGATCAAATAGGTAGGTTTATACCCATGATACATTAACAATTATTACGTAACTGTTGCTTTTAAAAACTATTTAAAAGTCACTACAATATTATAAACTTTTTTGTTTCTGTCCTCACAACAATAAAACTAATATATTATACATTTGTTTACCTTTACCTTTACCTCCAAACCACAGCTGCCATATCGGATAATTTTTGACATGTCATTTGAACATCCAATCAGAACAAAGTTATAATGCGCATGCGCAGGGCTGATAGGTTTTAACATATAAAAAAATCACCCTCTATCGCCGGTAAAGAAGTATAACTTCAAAAAAAAATAAGAATGTGTGTGTACTTTGTACGCACGTAAGAAGTTATACTTCTATTATTATGATTTCAACGAAATAAAGATACTTAAAAGTTTATTTGTATTTTATTTAATTAATAAACTAATTTTGATATTACCACTTTCAAAAATTTTTATTACCACAACACCAAAAATTAAAAAAAAGGGATAGCAATCGTCCGTGTCAGGATTTGAACCCGGGACCTTCGCGTTATGTAGTCGAATGCTCTACCAATAACCCATCAGGGCATCAGGGTTTTGTTTTTACGGCGTCTGGGACGTAATTACAAACGACACTGACAAATAGATCAAGTGAAGTATTAAATATAAAAATGTTTAAAATTTTCTTACTCCCAAGGAAGACAAATCCAAAGACACAAAAATTATAACAAATATATTTACTAAAAACACTAATATATTATTTTCAAACCTTAGTTGCGCTGATACATACATAACTTGGATGATTTAGCAATTAACAACATACTGTCGGTGTGCGCATGCGCCAGGGAATGTAAAAATTCACCCTTGTGCCTAAAGAAGTGTAACTTCAAAAATCAAGGAAAAAAGGCATGATAGAGGTGATCGAAGTGATGATAGATCAACAAAATAAAGCAAATAAACATATACAATTACCTGGGAACAGTATTAAATAACAGAGGAAGTATCGAGGTCGATCTCAATAATGACTAGAGAGAACAAGAACACTAATCTAGGTACTAAATAAGGGATTCCTCAACAACAAAGAAATATCAAGAAAATCCAAAATGTAAATATAAGAAACAATATATAGGCCAACGATATATGCAGCAAAAAACTGGATTTTCGGCAGAAGAAACCAGAGTAGGATACAAGCAGCAGAATTGAAAAACCTCAGAAGAACGATTTGATGATGAATATGGAGGGAAGTTACCAGGAGGAAACTGCAATAGTTGGCCTGCGAGCAGGCCAAGATCCACAAAAGGTTGTTGAGCCAATTATGATGATGATATATTTCCAAATCGAGCATAGCGTAGTGGAAAACTATAATAATTTGATAAAAGCAATAAACTTCGAATAATTTGAGTGCATTACACAAATCTTCTGAGGAGATCCTCTTTAAAACCTCATATTTTTTCTCAAAGCCAAACAACAAAATGAAAAATTAGGCATTTTAGAGTTTCCCCAACTCGATATTTCCACCGGAGTATTCAATAACCGGCTGAAAGTTGATCAAACTTCGAAAGAAACTTTTGGGAAAAACGTTTAATGAATGGATGATGGGCCACGAGGAGGCTTCTTTCAATCTGTCTTTAAAGTTTCAACGGAATAAGACGTTTTCTGGAACTTGACGTTTACTTTGTGGCAACACGAGTATCCTGTGGGAAGATGTATCGGTGGCCAGGGAGATATATACTTGGAAAGTTGGCTTTGAAATAGTCTTTTTGTACGTTGCTACTCAATTTTTTACAGGAAACAAAGAAATTAGGCTTTAAGTACTTCATAAATCAGCAGCATTGAAAGATAAGGCCTGTTAATCTCCTGACACACTTTAACAGAAATTATACAAATTGTCAAGAGTTTAATAATAAAGAAATTGAGAAACTTTAGTGATAAAAAAGAGGGAAATAACAATATATAATTAAGAAAAATATACAGAATGTCCCTGTAAGTTGTATCCATATGGAAAACTTTTTTATTTTTAATTTTACGAAAAAAAGTTATTCTTTATAAAAAGCTCTGCATGGTCCAAAACCTAAGATTTAACCATCAAATATCATTTTTTTAAATATTATACGAGGTATGTCAAAAAGTTTGAATTTCACTCAAGAGTAAAGTAGCTTTATTTTTCGTAATATTGGAAATTGCTATTATAAAAAGTTGTTTGGCATTAAAAACTATATTCTAATATGCAATTACATCCTTCTAATTGAAAATTTTTTTTTGAAAAATTATGGATAACTATCATTATTTTTTCAGTTATTTCAATTCTGATAAATCTTTTATTATTAATTTTACGAAAAAAAGTTATTCTTAATAAAAAGTTCTGGATAGTCTAAAACTTAAAATACAACCATCTTATATCAAATTTTATTAATTTTATACGAGGTATGTCAATAAAGATAAATTTAGATCAAAAGTAAAGTACCTTTATAGTTCAGAATATTTCAATTAGAAGGATGTAATTACATACTGAAACATAGTTTTATTTTCTAAATAACTTTTCATAATACCAATTTTCGATATTGTGAAAAATAAACGTATTTTACTTTTGAGCGAAATTCATATTTTTTGACATACCTCGTATAAAATTGATAAAATTTGACATAAGATGGTTGTATTTTAGATTTTAGACCACGCAGAACGTTTTATTAAGAATTACTTTTTTTCGTAAAATTAATAATAAAAGAGTTATCTGAATTAAAATAACTGAAAATAATGTGTTATCCATAATTTTTCAAAAAAAAAAATTTTTTTTCAGTTAGAAGGATGTAATTGCATACTAGAATACAGTTTTGAATTCCAAACAACTTTTCATAATAGCAATTCTCAATATTGGGAAAAGTAAAGCTACTTTACTCTTGAGTGAAATTCAAACTTTTTGACATACCTCGTATAATATTCAAAAAATTTGATATTTGATGGTTAAATCTAAGGTTTTGGACCATGCAGAGCTTTTTATAAAGGATAACTTTTTTTCGTAAAATTAATAATAAAAAAGTTTTCCATATGAATACAACTTACAGGGACATACTGTATAAGTATAATGGAAAATATGAATTTATTTCTTTGTGAAGCTCAACAAGCCTTGAAGGGCTAGTCAGGGGCCTCCGTAAGGGCTACTGGTGCCTGTGTGCAGAAAAGGATTTTGGCGCCCCTTAAGGTACTTTGGTTCATGTTTATTTATTTATTTTTTTGAAGGTAGGTAGGTAGGTGCTTGAAATAAAGCAAAAAACTGAATTGTAGAAGTCATAATAAGTTTTGACGAGTTTTCCCCGAAAAGTGTTTAATTTTTTGGTTATTTCGCATTGAAATCTTTGATTTGGAATTTGACGAGTAAGAACGTATTTTTCATGAGCTCCAATTTTGCTTTTACTAGGTCTATAGACTTTATGAATACACCCTTGTTTTTGTTTTTTATAACCTACATATTTGATAAAAATATTTTTTTGATAAAATACTTACTTTTTGAGTTATTTGCGAAAAACCGCTTAAAAACGTAATTTTTTGGTTGAAACATAAACATTTTCAAACAAAAGCAACCAACTTTGACAAGTGCAACTTTGAAGTGGAGGATATGTAGAACCTAAATCCAAATTTTCATGCAATTCGGTGGTAACTCTGAAAATTACACGGCATCACCATATGTCATATTCATTTACTGGGCTATAGGTAATAGAAAAATAAAAAATATAATAGCTATTTTGTAGTAGCGATATTTTTAGAGACTCTGCTGTTACGAATTCATTAATTACCTACATCGTTAAAATTTATACCATCAAAAATTTCTTGTTCAATTGCTAATATTGCTAGGCCAGGCAATCTTTCTTGAAGCATTGTCCTTAAATGATCTTTAATGATTTTTACCTTTGAAAAAGATCGCTCGCCAACAGCTACAGATGCAGGCAATGTCAAAAGAATTCTTAGTGACATGCTTACGTTTGGCAGGGTGGAGATTAAATTGTTTTCAAATACCTGTATATTCTAAAATACTTAATGAAAATAACTTTAACGCTTTAATTTCATTAAACAAATCATTGGAGTATATACCCTTATTTTATTATCCTGATCTGTCAGTCGTTCTTCAAGAACAAAACAACGTTTTAAAAGATCGCTGTAACTTAATTTAAATATGTTTTGTGTGGTTTTATACCTAATCCTATTTAATTTCTCAACTTTTGTTTTAAAATTAATTTTTTTTTTCAATTTTTGACCTGGGGTTTTGGCGCCCTAAAAGGATGGCGCCCGTGTGCATTGCACACTTTGCACATATGGTTGCGGGGACCCTGGGGCTAGGGTACCCTTTCTTTACGATTCACCTCAGTCTCTGCTTTTTAATAAATCTAACTATATCTTCTCCCTTCATTATATCTCTTAATTTATTCATGGTTTTTCATCATTGGTTATCATTTTCTTCTCATTTATCCATTTTCCATTCTTATAGGACACATAATTGTTCTTAGGATTTTCCTTTCGAATATTCTTATTTTTTTTTCATATTTATCTGTGAGACATATTGTCTCAGTTGCATATGTAACTACTACCCCGAACAGGGAGAAGTTGGTTTTTTGCGGTTTCCCAACTTCATTGCACAATTATACCTGTTCGTCCCAAGAAAATAGCCGCAACTATTTTCTCCACTCGAACGCACACTGTCCACGCTGCGCTCAAAGCCACCTCCTGACCGCCGACGAGGGACGCAGGTTCGCCTGTCGTTGTACAATGGTTTCTAGGGAGACTGGTCGAGAGCAAAGCACGGACAGTACACATAAATGTCTATGGAACCAACAACAATCCACCAAACTTTCTTCTCTGTTGACTTCTTAGCCTTCTGGACACCACCGTCCGGCATAACCCAGGATCCAAGAACACCAGGACACGGCGCTTGCCCCAGTGTGTTTTTCGGACTGTTTGCTTTTGCTGCCAACACTGAACATTCACCTCAAACCCTGAAGAGGACAAAATCCTAAACGGGGAAGCACATTGAACGCATTTCTTCTAAGCAATTTCTAGACAAGCAAATCAAACAATGTGATGATGATGATGTAACTACTGGTCTGATTGCAACTGTGTATATTTTCAGTTTTGTATTTCTGGATAAGTTCGTATCCTTCTTCAGCTTACGATATCTCCAGTATGTTTTGTTGTCTGCTGTATGTATTGGCTCCGTTACTTCCTGACTTCTCCTATTTTGCCATTCACAATTACTCCGAAATATTTAAATTGTTGAACTCTTTCAAAAGTGAAATTTTCTATCTTGATTTCTCTCGTTTTGTTATCTTATCTTCTAGAGCAGAGTAGATATTTTGTTTTTCCTTCGTTAATATCTCTTTTTCGTGCTTCATTTGATTGGGTTTTTAATCATTTAATCTTTCCTTGTCTCTTCTCATAAGAACTATGAAATCTGCATATATGCAACTATTTGTGTTGAGGAGTGGGCTATCATTACTTTAATTCCGCTGGCCTTGACTGTTCCTTCTCTACTGCTATATCGAATAGTGTGGTTGACAGGGAATCGCCTTGTCTCACTCCTGTTTCTATTACAATAGAAAGAGATAGATAATAGATTGAGATCCATCCATAGTCATTTTTGTTAATCCGATTAGCTTTGCACTTTATACTTGAATTTTCAAACGAAATAAGACGTTTCTGAAACTTAAGGTTTACTTTGTGGCAACACGAGTATCCTGTGGGAAGATGTATCGGTGGCCAGGGAGATATATACTTGAAAAGTTGGCATTGAAATAGTCTTTTTGTACGTTGCTACTCAATTTTTTACAGGAAACAAAGAAATTAGGCTTTAAGTACATCATAAATCAGTAGTAGCATTGAAAGATAAAGCACATTATAATCCCGAGACATTTTTTAAAAGTTTACACAAATTGTTAAGATTTAATAATAAAGAAATTCCTTTATAAAAGGTATCAATTTATTAAGAAACACTATAAAAGACATATCTAAATCACATAACGTTTTCGATGTGAAAAGATCATCATCAGTGCTGATACAGGCAAACCATATGCTGATCCACTAAAAATACATGGGTAAAAATCCATTATAAATGTTAACAAAATATATTAGAGTTACATTATTATTAAAAATCCAAGTGATGGATAAAAATCCATATATGGTCTTTGGCACCTTATGACTCACCACAAGGGTTGCTTGTTTGAAGTGTAGCATGTCTTTACATTACGGATGGTGAATAGCTTAATAGCCTAATTAGCTAAAATATATTTAATATTTCTTATATTATTTCCATACATTTTTTAACCACTTCCTTCCATTGTTTTCTGCCCAATGCTTTTTCTTTCCAATTCTCAATACTACTTTTTTGTAAGTCTTCATATACGCTGTTCTTCTATCTCTTTCTTGGTCCACCTTTTCTTATTTTTATTGGCTTTCGTGATAGTACCATTTTCGGCACTCTTTCCTTTCCCATTCTTTTAAAGTGTCCTAAATATCCTATTCTCTGTGCTTTGACTGCCGTCGTTATTTTGGTTCGTTATATAGTCCTTCTAGAATTTTATTATTTCTTCTTCTCCATTGACTATCTATTTTCATTCCTCCATATTCCATATATTGCTCTTCTCTTTGTATTTTCCTCTCCTATCTTTCTAAAAGTTCTATTTCTGATTTTTTAAGCACCCAAATTTCGCATACATATGTAGTTGTATGCCTGTAATAACTGTTTTGTAGATTTTAATTTTTGTTTTTCTTGAGACATATTTGGATTTCATTATTGATCGCAATGTTCCATACTTTTTGTTTCCTCGTGCTATTATTTCCTTTATCTCCCCTTCCCCATGTCCCTTTTTATCTAACTTTACACCCAGGTAAGTGAATTACGGAACTTTTGAACATGCCTGTATTTGCTCCTTCTATCTCCGATGTGAAATTGTCTTCTTGTTCTGTATCTGTTTCTCCCATTATCATATATTTTGTCTTTTTCTTATTTGTTAAAAGCACAGATTTGTTTCTTTCTTTTATTATGTTGTTCATTATTTCTAGCAATTTTTAAAGATCGTTTTCTGTATATTTATTTTACTGTTTCCGATTATTCTTTCTTTCTCCTTTTTAAAGTGCCCCCTCCTCAATGGAGAACTCTTCTCTGTCTTTAGCTGTTCTTATTAGCTGTTCAAAATTAAGCCCTGTCCATTGTCGGATGTTTCTGAGCCACAGTAGTCTTTCCCTTCCGAGTCCCCTCTTTCTGTCGATCTTTCTTTTCACCAGTGCCCCCGTAACCCGGCGTGCAACGCGTGCGGCGCACGCGGGCGTAACCCCAAAAGGGCGCCAAACCGAAGGTTTGGTAAATACGAAATATTTATTTTAAATGAGATAATCATTTTTTATATAAAATTTTAATTATTTCATGAACAGCTAGAGAAATCTCAAAAATCAAATAGTGTTATTACTGAAAAAATAATTATTCCCGTCCTGAAATGTTGAACCACTCCGTCAAAAATATATTACATTTTCTTGTTCCTTCCTAATTTTTTTCTTTGAAGTAGATTGAATTACGCTTGGCATACCATCCAATCGATTTTATGTTGTAAACTAAAGCGACACTCAAAATAAAAATAGTGAAATAAACATCAAATCACACTCCTTGACGAGTAGAAACATAAATTAACACCCATAAAACGCAACTTAGCAGTTTTACTCCAACAAAAACATAACTTGCTGGATCAAACAGTTTTACTCGTATAAAGTGAATCTTTCACTCGAATTTATGATAATTACCCTTAGTAAACAAATACTCTATGAATTATGATTATGTATTTGACCTGAGTATTTTTTCCTTTCTCGTCTATGCGTTTACTAGGCACAAACATTATTTACTGTTACTGGTGAATGGGTGATTTCCTGCAGTGAAAGGTTTAAAATTTTATTTTATATTGGTGTTAATAATTACCTACGACTAATATTGCAATATCCGTTGGGTTTGTTCTGCCCCGATTTTAAACTTTTGTTTTCGTGTAAAAAATAATGAACAATCTTTTTTATTTGTTGTTATTTTAAGTGATGTGGAAATTAAATTAATTGTGAAAATGGTAAGTATCATAATCATTGCATAGAATAATATTAATTCATTTTAAATAGTTATAATCGGGTTTCCTCTAATAAAATCCACAATTTACAAGACATGAAAATAAGTAAGACACTGTCTCTGCGTAACTTGGAACCATATGGGAAACTTTTTTATTATTAATTTTACGGAAAAAATGTATTCTTCATAAAATGCTTTGCATAGTCTAAAAACTAAAACGCAACCAAATATAAAATTGTGTCAATCTTATGAGTATCAAAAATATGAATTTCGATCAAGAGTACCTTATATTTCGAAAGAGAGATAATATCTAAAATTGTTATTATGAACAGTTGTTTGGAATTAATGAAAAACTATGTAATGTTTTAATATGCAATTACATCCTTTTAATTGATTTTTTTTCTCAAATTACAGATACCCAACGCCCTTTTCATTTATTACGAATAATGCGATAACTCTTTTATTGTTATTGATTAATTCATTAATAATAATAAAAGAGTTATCACATTATTTGTAATAACTGAAAAGGGCTCATTATTAATAATAAAAGACTTATCACATTATTTCTAATAAATGAAAAGGGCGTTGTTGAAAAGTACAATAATTGTTGTACGATAAAAAGTTCTTTCTAAATAGCTTTGCATGGTCTAAAATCTAAGATGCAACCATCAAATCCTATTAATTTTTTTCAATTTTTTATGAGATATACCTATCAAAATTAAAGTGCCTTTCTAGATCACAATAGATATATTTCAATTAGAAGGATGTAATTGCATATAGAAACACAACTTTTCACAATAACTTTTCAATATTGTGAAAACTAAACGTACTTTGCTCTAGACCGAAATTCATATTTTTTGACATACCTCGTATAAGATTAATAAAATTTGATATTTAATAGTTGCATTCTGAGTTCTAGACAATGCCGAACTTTTTATGAAGAATAACTTTTTCTCGTAAAATTAATAATAAAACAGTTTCCCATGTGGTTCCTAGTTATGTAGACACCCTGTATAAAATTTGTTTGAAAACTTTGAACTACTGTACTATTTTTGAACTGAAAAAATGTACTATTTTTTTTTCAAAAATTTTAGACTATTACCCGTACGCGCTCCAATGGTGAATATAAAATTCTTAATTGTGTGTCAAAACATGTGCACCAACTATGTCTTAAAACCTACCAAATTTTATTTGCACACCTCAACCGGTTTTAGAGCAATAAATAAATCGTCAGTTTTTAAGAAAGATTTTAACACCCTGTATCTCGGAAACAACTGAAAATCAAATAACAACATATATGAGTTATTTTTGATTATTTTTACGTACAGTCTTAAAGTTTGGTGCTTTCCTCCCCATTCACCCTGTATAGCAAATTTAAAGGGCGCTAAAATATGTCCCGCACGCGGGCGCCAATCAGCCTTGCGGGGGCCCTGCTTTTCACCATAAGTTGAGCATATTGGTAGATTGGTACTTATTATTTCTCAGTATGTTGCCTAGGTATGATGTTTCTTTAACTTTCACTTTATTGAAAAGTTGTCTTTTCTTGCCTATTCTATGCAGCACTTGTTCTCTCTTCTTTTCTCTTTGAGGTATGCGACGTCCATGAAATTTTAAGGATTCTCCGGTAGATCCAAGTTTCACAGGCTCAATTCTTTCCAGTATCAGATTAAAAAGAGTGGTTGATACTGGGTCTCCTTATTGTAATCCTTCCTTTGTTTTAAAGTTGTTTGATTTTAGTTCTGTTGTCTCTTGACTGACTCCATTCTGTTGTCTCCTTACCTATCGTAGGCCTGCTTAAAATCAAAGACGGAGTAACCTAATTGAGTCCCAGAATTTATAATCCGTCTTTCCAATAGCCGAGTTGAGTCCCGAAGATGGGTAAATTGAGTCCCGTGCCTACCTGGGGCTTAGTCGGTGTACATAATGTTTTCTAGGAATGAGAAAACAATAATTTATTTTATAACATATAATTTTATTACAAAAATGCAATCCTAAAATATTTACAGTAAACAATATAACCACATTTACATGCTAAATCTGTGCTAAGTAAGGTATTTAAATGCCAGTCTAGTATATGTATGTTTTTTTCTATTTGGAAATAAGAAGAAAACCAAAGGTATATAATGATCTTTTTTTTAGGTCATGGATGGAGAACATTTGCATAAAAAACTTTGAGCAATATTCAAAAGTTCAATTGCTGTTGTAATAAAACAATAATTTGGTTTTTGTATGTCGTTTACCATTAGAAAATCCTCCTTTTTGTTGGTATTCACTGGAAATGTTTTAATGTTCATGATTTTCTTCCATACTTTTTGGCAATTTAGGCAGAAGGGATCGTCGGGCGTTATACATATTTTTCTGACCAATTCCACATCTTTGGTAGCCAAGGTACTAATATTGCCATTTCGTAATTCCTCATGCAAAATTTTCATATCCCTCATTTTCATAGGTCGTTCACTGATATCTTCTACGGTCTTTCACTTCAAGGAGTTACTAACATTTGACGATTGAGTACATCTTCGTTTAATTAACTATGATTGTGGTCATCCATAATTTCCGTCACTACGTTGTCCCCTTGGGTTTTTAAAAATGCTTTACATTTTTCTTTCGTCTGCGCACAACAAATCCAGCGCTTGCCGTCATTTTTTAAATAATTTTGAAAACGATGTTTGAAGCCATTCAACACAATCAATTATTGTTTTTCTTTTTCACTAAGAACGGTTTTCATTGGCAATCAACTCAACACTGTATCGTATACAGATAGATCGCACTCTATACTAAATATTTTGTGGTATACATATTACTTTTTATTTGATTACCATAAACGCATAACCAATAAAATACTTACAAATTAAAAAGCTATTAAAAGGTAATTAGAAGGATTACGATGCCCGGGACTCAATTCGACCATCTAAATATTTTGACCCTTCTTAATTATTCAGGTATACGGAACTCAATTTACCTATGCCCGTCAAAGAACAGGATATTATACTTCTGTTTGGACAATATGAATATAAATTAAAAAATACGGAAAGAAACCTTGACTGACGACAAACAATCTTATCTGTTGATATTTTTCTACAAAAACTTGATAATTTTTGGCTTTTTTGATTCACGCCGTACGCACTTGGATAATTTTAAACCAATGTCAATCTCATTTCAACTGATAAAACCGCCGAATTTCGTTTGCGTTAATGCAAATTATGCAAAATTGTTATCTAATTATAAACGTAGTCACAAACTTGTTTAAAAATAACTGCACAAACAATTTTTTTTGAAGCGCATAATATGATGGTTCCAGAAACCGGATATTTTTAGTTGCTAAAAAAATTCTCCTTGAGATATTGCAAGTGGAATTGCTAATATTTGCATCGTAGTTATATAATATAAGATTAGAAGAATAGGTATTACTTTACCCCAAAAAATAAAAAATTATTTATATTTTTGTATTATATGTAATTTATAAAAGAATAAAATTAGACGTTTGTAGCAATAGTCCGTTCTTTAACGGTAAAATATTGCAAAACCTCTAAATTTTAAAGAACCGCTTGGATTGATATGAAATTTGGCATACACATAGCTAACAAGTCAAAGAAAAAAAAGTGATATTGTGCCGATATGTGCTTTTGCCCTGGGGGTGGTTTTCACCCCTTCTTGGGGGTGAAAAAATATTCGTCCAAAGAAAGTCAGGAAATGGATAAACTAGCTAATTTTAAGTAACTTTTGTTCTATAGAGTTTTTTCACTAAGTCAATACTTTTCGAGTTATTTGGCAGTGAATATGTTCATTTTTTCAACAAAATAACCACGCTTTTAGACGGTTTTTCGCAAATAACTCAAATAGTAAGTATTTTGTCGAAAAAACATTCTTAGCAAAAATATAGCCTGTAAAAAATTTAAAAAAATTGTGTATTTATCACGTCTCTACACCTAGTAAAAGCAGAGTTATAGCTAATGAAAATAAGTTCATATTCGTCAAATTCCAAATGGAATACTTTAACGTGAAATAACCAAAAATCAAGCACATTTCGGGGAAAACTCATTACAAATTATTTAAAGTGTTTTAAAAAAGCTTCATTTTTGTTTTACAAAAAAAAATTTCTAGCATCAAAATTAAACAAGTTACGCTCAAAATAAAGTTAGTCCCTTTTGGTTTTGGTAAAAAAAATCGAGAAAATCACCCCCTAATTAGTATCTTAAATGCACTTAATCGTTACGACTTAACAAGTAATTTTAAGTAATTTTAAGTAAGATATTAGTAAATCTAGACAGCAAAAAAAGTTATCAGAGAAGGCTTAAAATTAAAATTTAAAAGAGAAATTCAATGGTAGTTGAAAAGATTAATATAGATTAAGGTCTGCTTTTTCTTAATGGAAGGGAAATAGAACCTGTAAACCGTTTTAAATACCTTAAAAGCTGGTTAAATGTAAATTGGATCTTTGAGGAAGAGATTATAATCAGGATCGAAATATCACGTAAGGCTTTTATGACCTGGAATCCAGGTTTATGTAACAGAAACCTGTCGATGCATATTCGAAATATGCAAGTGTTATGTGTAGCCTATCCTATTAAATGGTTGTGAGAAGTGGATATTAAAAACCACAATAATAACAAATTAGAAGATGGATAGTATGGACGGAGAAGGATCCTAAGAATATCGTGGGTTTCGCATACTTCCAATCAAGATATTCTTAAAATGATGAATGCAGAACGTCTGTCCATAAAAATCAGAAGGGAGAGAAAAACAGAATACATACTTCGTCCATATAATTATATGGCTTATACCATCTACTTCGCTAAGGAAAATTGGAGGTAAAATCATGGACTGTTAAAAAGAAACTTTCATTGTTGCTATAAAAGGATGTATTTCCTTGCTGTATATTTATCAAATAAACTTTTTATTTCCTCTACGTTTTCTGTTCATACTTCCTCCTCTTAAAGGTGGATTTTCACAGATCCGATGTCCGACAGTACGATGATACGATAGAAATTGCAGAGAATTTCATTGGCTGAAAAGTGACAGTTGGGTTTTCGTACGAAATTAAAAAGTCATCGGAAGAAGTTAAAATTATTTTAACTTTTGCACGAAAATCGGATGAATTTTGACACTGTTGACATTCTATCTTGAACTTCTTGAACTTTAACCTTACTTTTGTGAAGTGTTTATGTTTTTGATATATTGAAATGGAACAACAAAATCGTAATTATAAATGGATGTTGTTCTGAAACTATTTTCTTGTGGCATTTTTGTAATTAACTATTTTTAATGAGAAATAAGCCACAATTTTAATAAAAAAAAAATGATTTTATTTTTTAGTAAAATTGTGGCTTATTTCCCATTAAAAACAGTTAATTACAAATGGATGTGATGGTACTTCTAACAATAACTCACATTTTTATCCTCTTCAAACAGATAATTTGACGAATCCATGATGATCCAAACAATAATAAGAATAAAATCGAAATAAAACTATCTATCTGTTCCTGTTCAATAGGGCTTTTCATTCACAGTCATTTGTTTCGAGCTTCTGTCATGTGTCACATAATATTAATACATCTACGTCGTACGTTATTGGTAATACCAATGATACAAACCAAAGACGTATGACGTAGATATATTAAAATTATGTGACACATGACAGAAGCTCGAAACAAATGACAATCGATGAAAAGCCCTATATCCAACAGCAAACATTTGTATCAAATATCAATCCATGGAATAATCTGACATATTACACAAATGTCAAAAAATTTCGGATACGACAATCAAATATAATCGTACGAAAAAATTTCGTATTTCGTGTCTTCGGATATCGGATCTGTGAAAATTAGCCTTAAGACGATGTAAACTCTTTTTCACTCTTCTGATGCGTCTAAGCTCTTATTTTTTTCTCCTTGTGAAACCTGCTTCAATGCAGGAAAGGTCTAATAGCACAATTTTATGGAAGAAGACTGAAGACTACAAGACTTTATTTGCTTAGTCAATAACTTCATAGTCAATCATTATATCCAGTCATTCGTTTGTAGGTAATAAATTCTACCCCGAATGTATGCGATAACCACAAACCAAGTAATTACATCAATTGCTATTTTGAATAAATAGGACAGTAGGAAAGGAAAGGGAAAGTGGAGAAAGTCGCTCACCCCATCGCGAAGTGACAGTGGCGCCGGGGCGTCGGCGTCGTCGGCGTTCATGAGCGGCCAAGGCCGTGCGAAAGGGAGTTTTGTAGTTAAAAAACTTGGAGCAGGGCGGGACTACATAGTATTTTTACGGACAAGTGGAAAAATGAGAAATATCAGGATAACTTGCGGTTATCATTGGACTTCAAGTAAAATGTTTAAATTTTTTCTGTTTTTGTTTTTTTTTGCATTCAGAATAGTTGCTGATGGATTCTTATTTTACTAGAGGTATTTCACGTTCTGTGTTCGCTTGAAAACGATTTGCTTCTTTCTTTAAAAAAATTCGTAGGGAAGATGTAGAAAAGGTCATCATTTTACTATCTGGGGCTCTTTTCGACAATTTTTCGGTCTCCATTCTTATTACATGTCCAGCCCATCGAAGTCTGTTAAATTTAACAAATTCTGAGGTCTATGTCTTTTTGAACAGTTGGTAGAGTTCATGGTTGTAACTGGATCTCCATACTCTGTCTTCGTTAATAGATTCCAGCTTTCTTTTTGTATTGTCTGCTATTATCCACGTCTTGCATCATAACATTATCTTCTTCTATTTTTCCTGATTTCAGGAATTAACCATTTGTTACCAATAATTTTGTTCCATTTTTTTGTGTCTTTTTTGAATTTTTAGTACCATGCTTCTATCGACTAGTATTTTATAATAGGTAGGTACTAGATTTTAGAAAGAAAGGTCATTCATATTCTACGCACTGTTTTGTTTTATTCTATTAATTCAACCCCTAACCCCGACAAATTTCAATTTCTAACCCCTAAACTTTCAATTTCTTCTCGAATCGTTTTATCTAAATAGATATATTTTTCCAGAAATAAGAAGGAGCAAAGACAGCTTTGTTGTTGCAGTATCATTTGAGTTTTACCTTTAGTCCCGACCTTAGAGTGATGTTTAGTAAATGTAAATTACTACAATCTTAATTTTAGTCAAAAGCTGAAGTTTAAGGCATTTTAAATTATTGATAATACATGTGACGGTTGTTTTGACATTCAGCTAAAATGTTTACGTAATTTCAAGGATATAATAATTTCTAATTTGAGCTAGCATTTTTATTTATTTACATTTTAAGCGCATTAGATAATATTCAATTATCTGAAAGTGATCTACCAAAAGACAAAAAGATAAAGTTAAATTGCATAAAAGGCATAAATAATAACTTGCGATTTCCAGATGATACTGTACTAATTAGCACTCGTGCACATGAGTTACAAGAAATGTTAACAGACTTAAAGCATCGGAGAGAGTAGAACTAAAAATGAATTTTGAGAAAACTAAGGTAGTGCTAACTACTGAAGAAGTAGATATCACTCTTAACGATAGGTAGATTGAAATGTACACATTAAATTTTATGAAAACAACTTTGGACATAAAATAAAACAAGGCAAAGAAAATCAATCTGCAGAAATTACCAGAAGTATTAGAATGACTTGGATAGCAGTAGGTAAACTAAGCTTTATTATAAAAGATCCAAAATCTTCTGATCAATAATGGATCCTTTCTGTCATAACTTATGAAATAGAGACCAGGACACTTACTAACCAATAACTCAAAGAGCTATTGAGAGACTTATTAAAAATGTAAGCTTAAGAGATCATATAAGAAACGAAGATCTAAGAAGAAGAATCAAAGTAAAATATGTTATCGAAGCTATCGTAAAATTTAAATGGGCAGGACATGTACCAAGAGAAAGCGAAGAGAAGTGGCCAAAGAGAATATAAACGAGGCAAAGCCAGACCGCAAAAAAATGGATCGACAATAAAGAAAAGGCAGAAAGAAACTGGCACCAGATAGCTTAAGACAGGCGAATATGGAAAACACAAGGGGAGACCTATGTCCAGGACTAGACCAGAAGAGGCTGATAAAGAAAAACAAGAAGATGTGTTAAGTCCGTAAATTTTCCTAACTAGCCGGCTTATTTATTTGTCTGTCTGTGGTTGAAGTTTCATGTTAGCCAATATATTGTTATGTTTAATCTTGGACCATAAGGGCATAGGTGCAAAATGTCGCCTGTCAAAATGTTCAATGTGTTTTAAGTGTATTCATTTTTTTCGAATCCTGAGAAAACTAATACGTTTTTTTGAAAAATTTAAACGCAGAATGAAAGATTACGTTATTGGCGAGAGCCAAAAGTCCCTGAGAACTTCTATAATGTTTATTTTAATAAGTTATAAGGGTGAAAAAAAAAGAGAAAACTTAGTGTGATTTTTAATTTTAAATATCTCATTAAAAAGAAACTTTTTATTTATTCTAAGGGTCTTTCTACCCTCGGTAATGATGTAATCTTTCATTCTACGTTTAAGTTTTTCAAAAATATTTATTAGTTTTCTGAGGATTCGAAAAAAAAATGAATACATATAAAATGCATTGAACATTTTAACAAGCGACACTTCGCGCCTATACCCTTATTGGGAGGGAGATTTCCCCCATTTTCCCTCCCGTCTATCCGCCACTGATCGACGCCACTGTCGTCTCCATTCAACAACTAGATCCGCAAAAAAATCGGCAACGTGGTCGCGCCTCTACTTCTAATCCTAATAATAATCACATGTGTGTGCGTTTGTTTGAACGTTGAAATTTTTTTTGGCCTATTGCAGGTTTGCAAATATTCAAATGTTGAGTTGCGATCGCGGTTGGCCCTGAGATTTTGGCAAAAGTCATCGCGAGGGGGGCGGTGGGGCGGCGGCAGCAAAGGAGCATTAGCCGCTTCTAAGGCCGCCTTCCAGCAGTATGTGCACGTAGTTACAGAGCGCTCCTGATGTAATTTTAATTTTAAACATTATATAAATATTACATAGCCCTTATCTGCGAGGAAGATAACCAGGAGCGGACAATTTTTTTCTTTCGATAAAAACCATGACGGCGGCGATTTAAAAAAAAAAATTCATTACACAAAAAGTCGTTGTTCATATCTTTGAACAATCTTCTGAGATATCTTACAATTAGTAAAAGTGATGCTAGTTTTTAACTAGTCTAATGATCATGTATACTAATCTAATAAAACAATTATTATTTTCATAATTTTTGTTAAAAAAAAAACCCAACGCAATGAAATGTTAAGGATATAGAAGGATCGGCTTTATGAACTATGTTTTAAAGTCTTCTTGTGAGTGATACATGAACGTGGCTACATTGCAATAGAGATACATTATTTACAAACTAGGCCCGGATTTGGATAAAATGACTAATTCTAAGCAACTTTTGTTCTATAAAGTTTTTTCACTAAGTCAATACTTTTCGAGTTATTTGCGAGTGAATAAGTTCATCTTTAACAAAAAACAAAACATGTTTTTGGACGGTTTTTCGTAGATAACTCAAAAAGTAAGTATTCTAACGAAAAAAATATTCTTAGTAAAAATATAGCTTATAAAAAATTGAAAAAATGGTGTACGCGTGAGGTCTGTAGACCCAGTAGAAGCAGAGTGTAGCTAATGAAAAGTAGGTTCTTCTTCGTCAAATTCCAAATCGAATATTTCAATGTGAAATAACCAAAAAACAAAACATTTTCGGGGAAAATTCATTACAACTTTTTTAAAGTGTTTAAAAAAAGGTTTATTTTTCTTTTTTAATAAAACTTCTTATATTAAAAATAAGTGAGTTACGCTCAAAATATTGTTGGTCCCTTTTATTTTTTGGTACAAAAATCGCGAAAAGCACCCCCTAATTAGCTTCCCAAATAAAATTAATCGTTACCGCTTCACAAGTTACTTTACTTATGTATTGTTAATATTATCTATAAGTTTCATTGGTCCAAAGTGCTCATTTTTGAAAAAAATTGGGTTTAAAATAAAACATTTTTTTTAATTTAAAAAAAAATGGAATTGTTCATGGAATTAACTTAAAAATTATTAGTAATACCAAAAATCTTAAAGAGTAATAAAATGTACGTTTTGCTTTGCTGAATATTTTTGCTTTTTTGTTTTCTTGTTAGACAAAAATTGGTTATGCTATGGCTGTTCAAAATTTGCCTAAACTCGTGATTAGTTACTCGTTCAAGCCATTTTAACTACAGCTTTTTCAAAAATAAGCACCACTTTGAACCCATGAAACTTACAGATCACATAAATAATACATTAACAAAGTAACTTGTGAAGTGGTAATGATAAAATTTATTTGTGGTGCTAATTAGGGGGTGATTCGCAAAGTTTTTACCAAAAAATAAAATGGACCAACAATATTTTGAGCGTAACTCACTTACTTTTAATGTTACAAGTTTTTTTAAAAAACAAAAATAAACCTTTTTTAAACACTTTTAAAAAAGTTGAAATGAATTTTCCCCGAAAAGTGCTCCGTTTTTGGGTTATTTCACATTGAAATATTCGATTTGGAATTTGATGAAGAAGAACCTATACTTTTCATTACCTACAACTCTGCTTCTACTGGGTCTGGTCTACAGACCTCAAGCATACACCATTTTTTTCAGTTTGTTATAATCTATATTTTTGCTAAGAATATTTCTTTCGCTCAAATACTTACTTTTTGCGTTATCTGTTATCTCCGAAAAACCGTCCAAAAACATGTTTTTTTCTGTTAAAAATGAACATATTTACTTGCAAATAACTCGAAAAGTAAAAAACTTAGGTAAAAAACTCTATAGAACAAAAGTTGTTTAGAATTAGCCATTTTATCCAATTCCGGTCTTATTTTGAATGTATATTTTTCACCTTCAAGAGGGAGGTATTCCCCTCCATTTTTGTAAAATGGAGGGGATGTAGAATTGTAAACTTTTTCTTATATAATAATAGATAATTTCAACTACCTATTCCTAAATTTTCATCCTTCCTTTATTTTTTTGGGGGTCAGATTGTTCTTTGATCGGGCTAAATACTCCTTACGGACAGAAGAGAAGGGCTGCCAATTCTGGTTGATCCCACTACACAGTACGCAATACTGCGAGAGCTATGAAGTGGTTCTGAACACAAAAAAAATAAAACTCATGATTGTCAGTATGTAACTTTAGAGAAAAGTAACGAAGTTACTGAAAGTAACGAAACGAAAACGAAGAGATCAGGAGATTAACAAAAGGACTGACGTCATCTAAAGCATAGCCACACTAAAGTGGAGATGGGCAGGACACATAACCATTATGACAGATGGACGATGGACAAAGAGTTTATTGGAATGGTGACCAAGAGAAGACAAGAGAAGCGTCGGACGACTTAAGAAGGCTGGATGAGAGGGGCGCAGGATAGACGGGGTTGGAAACAAGAGGAGGAGGCCTATGTTTAGTTGTGGACCTTTGAGGCTGCTGGATGATTAGAGAAAGTATGCAGATACAATTACTTGGGAATTGAGGTAAATGAACATTAAATCTTAAAAAGAAAGACACATTAAGATGGTCAGATGTCCTTTCATTAAGATGAGAGCAGTATTATGCCATGGAAAACTGGGAATTTAAACTTAAACTAGAGTATTGAGATGCTACGTAATCTCTGTCCTTTTATATGGAGTTGAAGCCTGGATAATTTTATCGAAGAATATGGAAAATATCATGGCACAATTCGCAACCAACATTTATATGGAAGAAAGATGCAAAACGAAAAATAAACACTCAACACTATGAAAGAAAAAGCTTTATGAGCTTCAGAACAATATGAGCTACGTTATACAAGAGAAAGTGGAACGAAACAGAGGACCGGAGAGACGAGCTACGTCATAGTTGAATAATTAGAAAAATAAAAAACAGTGAAGTGGAAAAAAATAGAACTCTTAAAAACCGCTGCAGACGGCCGTGATGATCGTCAATGTCCTTAACCGATGAGGCATTTGAAGAAGAAAGAATTTTTTTGGCAGCAGTATCTGGTGCCTACAACTATTTTTTAAAGTTTTGTGACAGTGATAAATGTAAAAATGTCAGTTTAAATTCGTATTTATTTTAAATTCGTATTTAGTTTAAATTCGTATTTATCGGGGGGTGAACGTAGAGACAACATGATGAACCTAATAATTTCTGAAAATTTTTCAAAATCTTACAAATGGGGTACTCTAAGGGTTATTATTCTTCTTAGTTTTAAATGACATAGAGACATATCTGAAACAAAAAAAGAAAATATTTACATAATTTTAATATAATGAATCATTAAAAATAATTTTGCTTATTGCAATCACTATTGATTTCTCGGTATGATAATAATTTATTAGAAAACATCACAAAAAAATAACGCAGCCAAGATGATTGCGAGCAACCATACAAACAGGGCTAGATAATAAAGACTTATAGGCTATTGATTATGTACTATAGAAAGGAACTACAACTTTAACGGGGTTTTATTATTTCATACGGTCAATGAATCTCTATATATAAAAAAACCGCGGAGTGCTACCATTTAAAGGGGTGCGTTTTTGAGAAATGGGTGAATTAGTCCCTGGGCATAGGTTACATTAGGGTGAGTTCTATGCTCTTTTGGTACAAACACGTCTACATAAAAATTGTTCCTGGTTAAATTTCCTATCTAAATATAACTTTTTAAAGTCAAAGATACTTTTTTTTACAAAAATATATTCAAAAGAAAAAGCACAAAGAAACCCAAAAGAAAGAAATTTTGTTTTGTGTCCCATAACTTTTCTCCACGGGGATATAGGTATAGACATTGCTTCACAGAAAAAAAACTTACATATTTTGTCTTTAAAATGGTGTTTCGTAGAGGTCATTAAGATTTACAGTTTTCGAAATATGATTTTTCAAAGTTCACCACTCACAGCAATTTTCGGCAATTTTCCTTGTTATTTTGCAAATATTGTTCTGTAACTTGTTTCTACGTAACTTTAGCTATATGCAATGGTGCAAGTAATAGGAATAGAAATCAATTACCTTTAAAATATTCTACTATATAATGTTATACGACTTCTTTTAAAGAGGTTATCTTTTTCAAGACTTTATACTTTTAACGAGTTTTTATACTTTTTACGATTATTTTTAAATTTCCCATTATGACTTTTTTTTTCTATATTTAGGTATATATTATATAATAAAAAAGAAAGCTTATTCTGTTTACTTTAAAATGGTGTATTATAAAAAATTCTAGGATTATTTTTGAATAAGATATGCTTTTTCAAAATGTAATAAGTACTTGCAACGATTTTTGATTTTAGGATTATTTTTTAAATTCCTCATTATAACTTTTTTATGTGATTGTGTGTTATGATTGAATCTTATTTTTATAGCTAATACTTTGGATCCACTTGACTCGGCCGGGCAAACTTCAAAATATGGATTAATTCTAATAGTTACTGTCAAAGCTCCTGCACCACAAGCTTTGCTTGAAAAAATAGCATGTAAATGTACCGAAGGATGTACAAAAAACTGCGGTTGTAGGAAGATAGGAATTAGTTGTTCAATATTCTGCAAAGGGTGCATGTACATGGGTACTAATTGTGGGAACTCTAAGATAACTGAGGTGTCAGAAGAAGATATTGAAGCTAATACTAACGAGGAGATGGACTTTGATTTTGAAAATTTTTTAAATGTCAACGCTTAAATAATTTTAACTAAATTGATGATTTCTGAGACTAATGTTTATGTAATTTTTGTAAAAAAAAATAATTTTAAATAATACACGTAAAAAAATATCAACGAATCACTCGGTTTCCATTACATATTTAAATATAGATGATACACCATTTTAAACAACAGAAAGTAAGCCCTCTTTATTGAGCAATATATGGTATATTTATGTACAAGAAAAAAAAATTATAATGATAAATTTCAAAAATAATCGTAAAAAATGTAAAAAATAATATTTTTTTATATTAGGTATTATATAATATATTATATAATAATATTATTTTATTTCTATATTATATTATAAAAAATCGTTAAAAGTATAAAAACTTGAAAAACAATAATCTCTTTAAAAAAAGTCGTACAACGTTATACAGTAAACCATTTTAAAGGGAATTGATTTCTATTCCTATTACGTGTATTGCGTATACCTAAAGTTACGTAGAAAAAAGTTACAGAACAATATTTGCGAAATAACAAGGAAAATTGCCGAAAATTGCTGTGAGTGGCGAACTTTGAAAAATCATATTTCGAAAACTGTAAATCCTAATTACCTCTACTAAACAACATTTTAAAGAAGAAATATGTAGGTTTTTTTTCTGTAAAGCAATGTCTATACCTATATCCTCGTGGACAAGAGTTATGGGACAAAAAACAAAATTTCTTTCTTTTGGGTTTCTTTGTGCTTTTTCTTTTGAACATATTTTTGTAAAAAAAAGTACCATTGACTTTCAAAAGTGATATTTAGATAGAAAATTTAACCAGGAACAATTTTTCTGTAGACGTGTTTGTACCAAAAGTGCATAGAACTCACCCTAATGTAACCTGTGCCCAGGGACTAATTCACCCATTTCTCAAAAATGCACCACTCTAAATGGTAGCACTCCACGGTTATTTCATATATAGATGTTCATTGACCATATGAAATAATAAAACCTCGTTAACGTTGTAGTTCCTTTTAGCTATCTTATTTTGAATATAATCAATAGCCTATTAGTCAACAGGCAGTTAGACAATGGAGGAGAAGGCCACAAGAGAGATATGAATGAAAGGGTTATTGCCATACAGGCAAAGACCCATCCAGGGTTATGATGTTAAATAAAACTTATTAGATTAGATAAAGTGGACCAAATGAAATACTTAGGAGTCTGAAACGGACGATCTACATCCGAAATCAGAAATTCGATCAAAAATAGAGCAATCAAGAGCATAGGCGTCATTTCACGAATTTCATTGGGGTGGCAAAACCTGCCGAGGGGTTTGGGGGGTAAATCCCCGGGAAAATTTTGTAAATTTTGATGCAAAATAGAAGGATTTAACGCAATTTATACACTATTTTTTTTTATAACTATACACACTGGCTGTACACATCCTGATTTTTTTTACAATATCTGCCCCAACTTTGTGTATAAACCTAGGATTCTACTGGATACAGGTCTAAATCTTATAAAATTCAATACAATAATTCAAATCTTTAATAGCCTTTAATTAACAATAGTATTTTAGTAAGATAAGAGAAACAATGTGTGTTTTAGAGGTGATGGATTCAAATCTAACTTAAATGAAATCTCCTTTGCCGGATATTAAATACATCAATGATACTTTCAATATCGACTGGGATTTTCCTTTCAATGTCTAAAAGCCCCAATGCAAACATTCTTTCCTGACCGCTAGCATTTCTGGTGTAGGTTTTTAATCTTCTCAGGCATGAAAAGGTCCTTTCACACCCAGCTGAGTTTAGTGGTATCGTGAAAAATAGCCTGAATATGGCCAAGACATGGGCAAGAGAGTTTTTCGAGCCTTTTCCACAAAAACTATTTAGTTTCTCATTTCTTTCATGTTATGAAAAATTTTCATTTCGCAGAAAAGTAACTCCTCATCCAAAGAGTAGTATTTTGAAACAAACTTGATGCTTTCGTCCACTACTTCATGTCTTCCCAACAATAATTGGCTCAGGTGGTTAAGTACATCCAAATTGTTTTCCTGCAGTTTATGCTCAATTTCCTGTTCCAAAGTGTCAAGGAGTGGGAAAAAAACGGTAGCTTTTAGGTGCTCTTTAACCGTTTCAAATAGAGCTTTAGAGCCTCCGATAAGTTTAGCTGGGATTTTTCCTCTCCTTGGGAGCTCCGCTGGACGAAAACCACATTTTTCAGTAATTTTAGAGCAGTAATCAAACAGCTTGTCGAAGTATTGGTCTGTCCTAAAACTTTGTAGTATGTATCTCAATTGTGCTATTCTTGACTGATTTCAGAACGTCAAAGGTCAGGCTGACTGATTGTAGTGTTTTTGACAGTATGCAACATTGTGATAAGACCTGTTTGAAGAGAAAAAGATTGAAGACGAAGTTGAAGTCTTCCATGCTTTTTAGCAAAGCGCTGGCTTGACCACCAGTGTCTGGATCAGTGTTTTCGATTTCTTGTAGAGTCGAAATTGTAGCTTCGAAGTTGTCCAGTAATGAACGTATAGCTTCGACTCGGCAGGCCCATCTTGTGTCACTTGACGACTTTAAAGTCATTGTCCCTATGTCCCTCCAGCAAAACCTTTTGGGCTGGCTTGAATTTTTTCGAAAATAGCGTAACTTTGAAAATAACTCTACTATCACAGCAAAAAGCCTAAAACTTTGATTTTTATACCTACATAACTTATTTATAAAATTTAGTTTTATGGGTCAATATTTGGGTGGCAAAATAGGAGGGTACAAAACTTTGGGGTGGCAACTGCCACCTCTTGTCACCCCCGAATTACGCCTATGATCAAGAGCACCCTTTTGAAGATGAGAAAATTTCTGAGTAATGAGTAACCAAAGACTCAATCTGCAAAATCCAATATAGATGGTAAAATATTTTATTCACTATATTCTTCTTTATGGTATCGAAGTCTGGACTGTTAATGTTGACTTAATGAGATAGCTGAAAACTTTTGAGATGTGGCTTTTTAGGAGAACGTTGAAAATACCATGGACCGATCATATTACGAACGAAATGGCGTTGCATAGAATGGGAAGAGATAGAGAACTTTTGGCCACCATTAAAAGGCTAAAGATAGCATATTTGGGGAACATAGTTATAAATGATAAGTAGGAGTTGTTCCAGCTGATTCATCATCATTCTCTTTGCCTTATCCCTATGCGGGGTCGGCTTCCCTAATTGCATTTCTCCACACAATTTTATCTTGCGTCATATCAATGTTAATCCCCTTTACCAACATGTCCTGTCTTATCGTCTCCCCCCAGGTCTTCTTTGGTCTTCCTCACCTACTCCTTCCAGGAATCTGCACTTCAGTTATTCTTCGTATTGGGTGATTAACATCTCGACGTTGAACATGATCAAACCATCTTAACCTATGCTCTCTCATTTTGGCATCAATTGGTGCCACACCTAGACTTCCCCTAATATACTCATTTCTAATTTTATCCTTATTTGTCACTCCACTCATCCATCTAAGCATTCTCATTTCCGCCACATGCATTCGTTGTTCCTCTTTCTTTTTCACTGCCCAACATTCAGTTCCGTACATCATAGCCGGTCTTATGGCTGTTTTATAGAATTTTCCCTTCAGCTTCATTAGAATTTTTCTCTCACACAACACACCACTCGCTTCTTTCCACTTCATCCATCCAGCCCTAATTCTACTGCTTGCATTTCCATCTACTTCTCCATTACTCTGTAATACCGATCCTAGGTACTTAAAACTATTGCTTTTCACAATCATTTCACCATCCAAAGATACCATTTTCTTTGTAGTAACTCCATCTTTAAATGAACATTCCATATACTCTGTTTTTATCCTACTAAGTTTTAAACCTTTTTCCTCCAGAGCTTGTCTCCACTGTTCCAGTTTCTGTTCTAAATCTCTTTCACTATTTTCTAATAACACTACATCATCAGCATACATTAGGCACCATGGAATGCTACCCTGTACTTTCGCTGTTATCTGGTCCAAAACTAATGAGAATACATAAGCACCGAGCCTTGTTGCAATCCTACTCTCACCTGAAATTTATCAGTCTCTCCCACAGCTATCCTAGCACTAGTCGTTACTCCCTCATGCATATCTCTCACAATCTTTACATATTCGCCAGGGACTCCTTTCTTATTGAGTGCCCCCCACAGAATTTCTCGAGGAACTCTATCATATGCTTTCTCAAGATCAATGAATACCATATAAGCGTTGGTCTCTTTATTCCTGTATTTTTTCATCAGTTGCCTTACAATGAAAATTGCATCTGTTGTTGATCTGCTCTGCATAAAGCCTAATTATCGGAAATTTCGGTTTCTTCACGTATCCGTCTATCAATTACTCTCTCTCCCATATTTTCATGCTGTGACTAAGTAGTTGTATAGCCCTGTAGTTTGTACATTGTTGTATGTCTCCCTTGTTTTTGTAGACAGGTACTAATATACTAATATACTGCTTCTCCATTCGTCTGGCATTTGTCCAACTTCCATAATTCTATTAAATACACCTGCTACCCAACTTATTCCTGTCTCTCTCAATGCTCTCCATACTTCCCCAGGAATATCATCTGGTCCGACTGCTTTTCTTTCTTTATTTTTTGAAGCGCTTGAGCCACTTCCTCGTTTGTTATTCTGGTAACCATTGCTGTTACTGTCTCCGTTAACTCCACAGGCTGTTTGACAAATTCTTCATTTAATAAACTGACAAAATACTTTCTCCATCTCTTTTTGACATCCTTTTGGTAAATTAGTATGCGTGAACATCCTTTTCGTGAATTGTTCCAGCTGATTATGAAGGTTAAAATCGAAGGAAAAAGGGATCCTGGTAGACCGCAAATATCCTGACTGAAAAACATTCGCGACTGGACCGTGTTAAATAAATGGACGCTTTTAAGAAAAGCCGGAGATAGAGACGAATTTGCAACGGTTACAGCCAACATTCATTAGTGAAGACATTAGAAGAAAAATAAGTTCCTTTAATAAACCAAAAAAATGAGGACCATAAACAGTATATTAAGATCAAAAACCATAATAATATGATTCCTCTGCAATACTTGTGCGCCGCATTGCAAATCTAACAAACTCCTACGTTTTGGGAAACAATATTCCAATCAGAAAGAATTGAAAGACCAAAAATGGACACGACAACGACAACTGAAAAAATATATTCGAATGAGCACACTGTATCATTAGACCACGGATACATTTCCACACAATTTCAAAAACTTTCAAAACATTCTCCCTTTCTCCAAACACGACATTAGAAATAATCATTCCAGACAATTTGGCAGAAAAGTTGCAAGTTTTGGCTAGGAACATGGCCAGAGCAAACAGGTGACATAAGCAACAGTTTTAAAGTTGTCGGAGCATTGAACTTGTAGAGGATTTTTTTGCCAAATATTTATCTATGTATTTATTTTAAGATAAGATTCATTTTTGCTAATGTTGTTTGTGCAGAAATTACTGAATAAAACGCACTTTTTTGCCAACAGTTTTTTTAATATGTAAATTTTAAGATATTTATGTAATTTTTATTTTTATCCAATCCAATGATAACGACACATCCTAGTGTAAATATAGGTTCAGACGCACAATCCCTAAAAGCTTAAGAAATTTGGAAAAAGTTGTAAAACACCGAAAATAAATATAACAGCGGCGTACAGCTCTAGAAATATGCTTTATTGTCATGAAAAATTGTACAATTTTATCGACAAAGCTTATAAAAAGTCAAGAAAACAAAACAATAACAATCAAATTTACTAAAATTACATAAATCGTCAATATATTTACAATAATAATAATAATAATGAAGTTAAACAGAAATAATAAATTTCAAAATTTAAATAAATTGCAAATGCATAGTCTACCTAGCAATTAATCAAGTTTAAAAGTTAAGCTGCTGCATATGCCTCCCAAATATAGACAAAAAATAATAATAAATAAAAAAATATGAAAAATTTTTTTTAAGAAACGCTTTTCTTTAGTTACGAGTGACTAAAATTAAAAATATTATAAAAAATCAACTAAAAAGCAAAAAATAAAAAATATTTAAAAAATCTAACACATTCGTCAAAGAAAAGCGTGGCGCGTCTTCATCGAATAAACGGTTTTCGCCCCACGCTTTTCTTTAACGAATGTGTTAGATTTTTTAAATATTTTTTATTTTTTGCTTTTTAGTTGATTTTTTATAATATTTTTAATTTTAGTCACTCGTAACTAAAGAAAAGCGTTTCTTAAAAAATTTTTTTCTTATTTTTTTATTTTTTACTTTTTAGTCTTACACTTTTCAAACATTAAAATGTAATGTTATGTTTATTAAAATATGTATAAAACATATGATGTACTAACATGAAAAGTAGTCGGAACCGGCAAAAAATTTGAAACTTTATTGTTTATTTATGAAGCATAACGTAAACAATTAACGTAAAAAGTGAAATTATGTATAGTTCATAGAATTAGCTACAATCCGTAAAAGTTTTTACATTGTAAAAAACAAGAGAATTTAAGCATTTTCCATTAAAATTGTTTTTTTTTTATTTAAACAATTAATAAACATAAAAATTTTTTATTGAATATTCGTGTATTGTTCCCGCGAATGCCTATGTCTGCAAATTTTCATTAATTTGCATTGGAGAAAAGGCAGTCAAATTGACGTCCAAAGATTTGACGCAAACTATCGAACTAAATAAAAGCGTTTAAAAATACTACTTGTGCAAAGGGTACTGTAATTTCTTAGTTATTGATTAAGAAAATCTTCTACTGAATAATATGGTCTTTCAGATAGGCTTTTGTCAGTTTACAGAATTTGGGGAAAGATGCTGCAGATTTAAGTTGTAGAGGGAGATGGTTATAAAGGCTTTTTGCGGAATATAATAAGTATAGATTTTTTTACTAACTCAGAGGACGGGGTCGGCAAATAGACGTCAAACGTAGAATTTCTCGTGAAGTAGTCATGATTAGGTCTTGGTGGAAAGACATGTAGATGTTTACGAATTAAGCAAACAGTTTCTAAAATATACAAAGATGGAAGGGTTAAAATTCCGTGATCTTTGAAGTAACTTCTGCAATGTGTTGTTCTTCTGAGGCCAAACAGATATCTTATTGCTCTTTTTTGTAATTTGAAAATAACATCGAATTGGGCAGCTGTACCAGAACCCCAAAAAGGAAGACCATAACGAAGATGTGACTCGAACAAAGAAAAATATGTTATTTTGGAAGATGCTAAATTGAGTTCATTCGAAACAGATCTTATAGCATAGCAAGCTGAGGATAGTTTCTTCCTTAACAAATCGATATGGTGGGACCATTTAAGGTTGCTGTCTAAAAAAATACCAAGAAATTTTACAGAATCAACGGTACTGATCTGGCTGTTATTAAGAGGTAAGGGTTGAAGAGCTCCTTTATAAGACAATGCTACTGTTTTATCAACGTTAAATGAGAGTAAATTAGAGTCAGACCAGGTTTTTATTGTAAGCAGATCAGAAGTTATAGTAGCATGAAGAGTTGCAATATTTGAGTTTCTCCAAGTGATACAGGTATCATCAGCAAAAAGAAAGATTTTTCCATCGATTTTTAAACTAGTGATGTCATTAATAAAGATAAGGAAAAGTAGAGTAACCAGTTGTTTCCTATCATCCAAGTAAGATTGGAACCAATCTAAAGAAATACCTCGAATTCCGTAGAAATTTAGTTTTTTTATCAAAAGTTGTGATTTACACAATCGAATGCTTTGGCGTAGTCACAAAAACGGTGGCAGTGTGAAGATTATTGTTCAGTGCTTGATAAACCTCATGTAGTACAGAAAACATAGCATCAGTGGTGCATTTATTATTTAAAAAGCCGAACTGATTTTGTGATAAAATGTTGTTTTTAACTAGAAAGGACATAAGTCGGGCTTTTATGAGTCTCTCAATAATTTTGGAGAGTACCGGTAGTAGTGCAATAGGTCTATAATTGCAGGTATTAGATATTTCACCACCCTTATGAAGAGGAATAATAATGGCTGTCTTCAGGCACTCTGGATATTTACCTTTCTCAAAGGAATCATTAATTAGTGAGATGAGGACTTCTAACACATTTTCTGGGAGATTAGAAAAAATTTTATCGATAGACCATCAGTACTACAGGAAGATTTGCTTTTGATACTATTGATTGTTTGGATCAGTTCAGATTTATCGACTGGTTTTATAAAGAATGAATTCGAGACCTTTCTTGAATTAGGGAGATAGGCAATGGGATCTTGTTGTGGCAAAATAGTTGATGTAATATTTTTACTGACATTAACAAAGTATTCATTTAGATTTTCAGGGTCTGGAAATTGTTTGAGTAGTGTGGGTTTTATTTCGGAGATCGTTTATTATGGACCAAGTTTCTTTTGCAACACTTTTTGAGCTTCCCAGACGGTTCTGGTAGTAGTATTTTTAGCTGATTTTATAAGTTTAAGATAGGTTGCCCTGTACTTGGTGATATATTCAGTGATAGAGACGTTAGTAGTAAATTTCTTGATATAAAGAAGAGAACGCATATTCTTGGAAGATATTCGGATACCTTTAGTAGTCCAGGGTTTGCGATGTTTTGGCTTAATTGCAATTAAAGGAAATGCTTTATTGAAGACACAGACAAGCTTATCTAAAAAAGCACTGAAATTAATATCCACTTCCATATCAGAAAAGCGCCACTTAGAGGTTAAGCATAAATTTTGGAAATTACGAAAGTCCCGGGTGGAAAAAATCCTGCCTAAACGTCGGGTTTTCGAGGAGGGTTTGCTTAAGATATTAAACTTCGTATAAACTGCTTCATGATCAGATAGTCCAGCATTAATAATTGTACTATCAATCAATGAGTGGACATCAAGGGGTGAGAAATCTGAAACAGTATAATCAATTATGGTAGATGAAGTTTTTGTAATCCTTGTAGGAGAATTAACGTGCATTGTTAGACCATACGATTCAAATATGTTGAACAAGGATATTTGTGTAGCACTAGCAGCAGCATAATCAATGTTAAAGTCCCCGCATAAAATTTTTCTACTTTTATGGGGCAGGTCATCTAACAAATTTAGCAGGTTCTGAAAAAATAGTTCCACGGAAGAGTTAGGTGATCTATAAATGCAAATAATATAAAGATTAAGATTCTTATTGTAAACTAAGGAAAACTCAAAGAAGGATTCACTTAACAGAAAGACATATTTTGTTACCAAAGAAAAATCATTGCTCGTAGATAGAATTAGAGTGCCTCCATAAGCTGAGCTTGGACGATCATACCTAGCAATTGTGGTGTATTTTTCTACAAAAAGCCTCGTTGACTTCAAGCCAGTGCTCTGTAACCGCAACTACCGGGGGAAATCCTAATTCCTCTAGGAACAAAAATAATTCATCAGTTTTGTATCTTATAGAACGAATATTAATCAGAACCATGCTAAAGTTGTTATCACTAAAACAATTTGATGATTCTAGTCCCTCAAAACACGTAGCGATGTTTAAAACTTTCGTTTTGGAGAGGCAGCGGAATAGTAATTTCGGTGACATTCCCTTGATTTTTTCAGGTGTATAATTCTTTCAGAAGTGAGAAAGGACCTATAAGCATCAAGATCAGCTTCCACCTCATCTGGACCAATCCCATAGGCATTGTTAAATTCCAGCAGAATTCGTCGTATATCTTCAGTCTTAGTGGGAAGTCCCTCGGAAGCCAAAAAGAGTTTAACGATTGTGTTGATAGATCCATCGTAAAACACTGAAACTGGTTGGTCGTGTAGATAAGCAAGATGAAGTTTAATGGCTTTTAAGATATCCGGTTCCCTTAATCTGGCTAGAAGATATCGACTATTCGAGTTATTGGTTAATCTAACTCTTGGTGGGGTCAAAGGATCCAGATTTATCGAAGGTTCTATTCTAAAGTATCCTTCTTAATGAAATTTATAGGCGAATGGAACGGATTCTTAGATTTACAAACTTCGATGGCCTGCTTGTCTGTACGTATGTTTGTGTTTTCTACTTCATCTTTGTTCTTGCGAGAATTGATAATTGGATTTTCCAAGGTGACATGACTTCTGAGATTCTTCGGATTCTTATGTGATTCAGATGAAAGCGTTGTTTCAGAATAGGAAGATTCTATAGACCATTTAATGTTAACATCAGGTGGCCAAATTTCCTTATTAAATAATAAGTTAATCGATGTTTTAGATTTTATACCTATTTTGAACTAAGAGCCAGTTGTTGTGTCGGCATCTTTAAGGAGTGCGTAACTCTTTTTGAGCCAAATCCTTCTTCAGAAAAATCCTCCATTCGCTCTTGTCTTTGGCAACTCTTCTCCATGCTCTAATTCCAATAGATTTTTAGGCACCCTAATTCTTTCTAGAAATAATGATTTTTCTCTGATTACAAAATATGACTTTCTGTTAAATGAAGCCTTCTTTGAGTTTTCCCTAGTTTATAATAAAAATCTTAATCTTTACATTATTTGCATCTATAGATCACCTGACTCCCCTGTGGAACTATTTTTTCAGAACCTGCTAAATTTGTTAGATGACTTGCCTCATAGAAGCAGAAAAATTCTATGCGGGGACTTCAACATTAATTATGATGCTGCTTGTGCTACCCAAATGTCCTTGGTCAACATATTTGAATCATATGGTCTCTCTATGCACGTTAATTCTCCTACAAGGATTACAAAAACTTCATCTACCATAATTGACTATATTGTCTCAGATTTCTCACCCCTTGATGTCTCCTCTACAATTATTAATGCGGGATTATCAGATCATGAAGCAGTATTTACGAAGTTTAACATCTTCAGCAAACCCTCCTCGAAAACCCGACGTTTTGGTAGGATTTTTTCCGCTCGGAATTTTCATAAATTTCAAAATTTATGCTTAACTTCTGAGTGGCCTTTTCCTTCTGCGGACGTGGACTATAATTTCAACGATTTTATAGAAAAGCTTGTCTCTATCTTCAATAAGGCATTTCCTTTAATTTTAATTAAGCCAAAACATCACAAACCCTGGGCTACAAAAGGTATTCGCATATCAGCTAAAAATATGCGCTCACTATTGTATATCAAGAAATTTGCTACCAACGTCTCTGTTACTCAATATATCACCAAGTACAGGGTAACCTATCTAAAACTCATCAAATCAGCTAAAAAAGCCTACTATCAAAATCGTATGGAAAGCTCTAAAAGTGTTGCAAAAGAAACTTGGTCCATAATAAACGATCTTCGAAATAGAACTCACGCAGTTCAAACATTTGCCCTTCCAGACCCGGAAAATCTAAACGAATATTTCGTTAATGTGAGTAAAAATATAACTTCTACTATTTTGCCACAAAAAGATCCCATTTCCTATCTCCCCAATTCAGGAGTGTTCTCGAATTCATTCTTTTTAAGACCAATCGATATATCTGAACTGATCCAAACTATCAATAGTATCAAAAGCAAATCATCCTGTAGTACTGATTGACTATCCATAAAAATCTTCTCAAATCTCACAGAAAATGTGTTGGAAAACCTCGTCTCACTAATTAATGATTCCTTTGAAAGAGGCAAATTCCCAGAGTGCCTAAAGATAGCCATTATTATTCCCCTTCATAAGGGTGGTGAAAAATCTAATGCTTGCAACTATAGACCTATTGCCTTACTACCGGTACTTTCAAAAATTATTGAGAGACTCATAAAAACCCGTCTTATGTCCTTTCTAATTGATAACAACATCTTATCCCAAAATCAGTTCGGCTTTTTAACTAATAAATGTACCACTGATGCCTTGTTTTCTGTGTTTCATGACGTTTACCAAGCACTAAACAATAATCTTTATACTGCCACTGTTTTCTGTGACTATGCCAAAGCTTTTGATTGTGTAAATCACGACATTTTGATTAAAAAACTAAATTTCTATGGGATTCGAGGTATTTCTTTGAATTGGTTCCAATCTTACTTGAATAATAGGAAACAACTAGTTAGAGCAAATGATACTGACTCTAGTCTCAAAAACATTGTATGTGGAGTACCACAAGGTTCAGTATTGGGTCCTCTACTGTTCCTTATCTTTATAAATGACATTAGTAACTTAAAAATCGATGGAAAAATTTTTCTTTTTGCTGATGATACCAGTATCACTTGGAGCAACTCAACTATTGCATCTCTTCATGCAACTATAACTTCTGATTTGCTTACGATAAAAACCTGGTCTGACTCTAATTTACTCTCTTTTAACGTGGATAAGACAGTAGCATTATCTTATAAAAGTGCTCTTCAACCCCTGCTTGTTAATAACAGCCAGATCTCTACCGTTGATTCTGTAAAATTTCTTGGTATTTTTTTAGACAGCAACCTCAAATGGTCCCTTCATATCGATGTGTTAGTAAGAAACTCGCCTCAGCCTGCTATGCTATAAGATCTGTTTCGAAAGAACTCAATTTAGCATCTTCTAAACTAACATATTTTTCTTTGTTCGAGTCTCATCTTCGATATGGTCTTCCTTTTTGGGGTTCTAGTACAGCTGCCCAATTAGATGTTATTTTTAAATTACAAAAAAGAGCAATAAGGTATCTGTTTGGCCTCAGAAGAACAATACACTGCAGAAGTTACTTCAAAGATCACGGCATTGTAACCCTTACATCTTTATATATTTTAGAAACTGTTTGCTTAATTCGTAAACACATGAATGTCTTTCCAGCTAGGCCTCGTCATGACTACTCCACCAGAAATTCAAATTTTGATGTCTATTTACCGATCCCGTCCTCTGAGTTAGTAAAGAAATCTATATTATATTCCGCAAAAAAAACTATACAACCATCTTCCTTTACAACTCAAATCTGCAACATCTTTCCCCAAGTTCCGTAAAATGACAAAAGCTCATTTATCTAAAAGACCATATTATTCAGTAGAAGAGTTTCTTAATGACTAACTAAGAAATTACAGTAATGTACAAGTAACCAAACTTATCTATACTTGGGTGTCACATGCAGCAGCTTAAACTTATTAGTTCCTATGTCTATAAATAGTTTACTTTGTTGTATATTCACTTTGCAATTTCTATAAATTGTTGCAATATATCGATTTTGTTTTTTTTTCTTTAGTTTATTAACTTATATTTTGTATTTATGTATATTTTACTTTATCGTACTATATACGTAGTATAGTATAATATTACTTTATCGTACTATATACGTAGTATAGTATAATAGATAAAGTTATAGGATCGTGCAAAAAAAATTTTTTCAGATTTCACTTTTTTTCGACGTTTTGAGTCCCCCTGAGTCTAAAAAGCAAATAAAAAAAACATGTCGGAAGTATGTACGTACGTACGTACGTATGTCGCCACCGCCCAGCAAAAACTACCGAACCGATTTTGATGAAATTTGGTATGAGTAAGTTTAAGAGAATTTTGTCGAGAAACTAAGCTTTTAAAAAAAACCTCTCAAAGGGGTGCCGAAATAGGGGGGTTATTTAGGGCCCATTTTTGCAAATTTTGACCGAAATGAATGAAATTCAACTCAAAGTAAGATCATCGATAGGTAAATAAAAATACGGAATTTGACATTTCCAAATTCAAAATGGCGGCCAACATGGCCGACCGCCCACCCGACACATTTCCCTACCTATCTAAAAACTTGTTTAAGATAAGTTTAATTTGAAAAAGTCGTTATATAGCCTAAAGATGGGGCTATAAGAAGGATGTTATGGTTTTTCAGAAAAAGTTACGGGTTGCCTATATTTAAGGGGTCAAAATTTGACACAAATTTGAACTAGATTTTCTCAAAAATGGCTCCAAGGAATTTTTTTATTTTTTGACATATTTTTGATATTCTATCGTTAAATTGAATGACATTAGTCAGATTTCTTAACTCCCCATAGGAGAAGAGTTATGAATTTTTTATAAAAAAATATTCGAGTGCCCGTAACTTCCTTCTTAATAGAAACTAAAATTTGAAATTTTGCAGACATATATGGTACTTTATTATCTATTATCACAATAAATTTTACCAAAAATATGGCTTCCGGTTGAACCGGAAATAAATAATAAATCTTAATTTTTTAGATACGCCCTGTATATTTTTAAATATTTTGAAAGAATGCAAAATTACCTTTCCAATGGCATAAAATTCATTGCTGTAGCTCAAAAACTCAAAAAGTTACGCTAAATAGAAATTTTGCTATAATCTTATGTGTGTCCTCTCTCACGCGATCATAGGAGAGCATTATTGTAGGGCAGTCAATGAGGGTATTTGGCTCCGAATTCCATCCTACTACATTGATGTACTTGATATTTTCACAGTAAGTAGGGAATAACTCAAGAAACAAAATCTACCCTATATACTATGGCGCTTTTATCTTGGGGCGGTTCCCACTTCTTCAAGGGGGTGGAAAATTTGTTGGTCAAAATAAGCACGGAAGTGGCTAAAGAACCTATTTCTAAGCAAAAACTGGTCTATATTTTTTTTGAGAACTCAATACTTTTTGAGTTATGCGTAGTTGAAAATTGGCCATTTTCATTGAAAAATGACACCTTTTCGGACGGATTTTTTGTGAATACCTTAAAAACTATGCATCGAACTAAAAACACTATATAAAACATTTTTTAGATTATAAATAATAAAGAGATTCGTTCCTTCGTAAATGTTCTATTTATAATACAAAAAGAGATATGGTAGGTGAAAATAGTTTGTTTTTTGGTGCATGCTCAAATTGGTGTATTCAACTTGAAATAACAGAGGAACGGTAGGTTTTAGGTGTATGATGCTACCAACACCTTTTGTAGTGTTTGAAAAGGCATTTCAAACGAGCACCGTTAAATGCCGGTTACATACAAATTAAGCGAGATATGGTGCAAAAAAAATATATGACTAATGTAGTTTAAGGAAAAATGAAAAGTATATACATTTAACTCCCCATCCACCATAATTTAAATGCATTGTTTTTCTTTTGCAATACCTTTTAATATAGTGTTATTTCTACTTTCAAAAAGTTGAACGGATTTAAAATGAATGGTTTTTGTAAAAAATGTGATCAAATTATAAAATGAATTTTTAAATTTTCTTAAAAATCTTCCTTTTTCTCCATGTAATTCGAAAATAAAAATATTTCACCCCTGAGAAGTGGTGGGAACCGCCCCCATGATAAAAGCGCCATAGTATATAGGATAGACTTTGAATTAGGAGATTGGGCTACTCCCAAAATTTCATTAAAATCCATGCAGTAGGATAGAATTTGAAGATAATATCTTGTTCTTAATATCGCGCATTGACTAGCGTAATCGAAATAGAATGAAATGCAAATATTGTAAACTATTAATTTCTCAGAAAAATGAACTAATTTGAAATGAAAGTATGACTATAATATTCTATTGATGCAATAATCTATACATCTATAGTGTATCCCCGAAATATGGCATCGAACATTTTCTCAAATGCAGGAATTAATGATGCGTGGAACCATAAAATACTTTCAAGTACAGAAAGTGTTTCTAAAATATCAAAATAACGAGTAACTTTGTTATTTTTATAGAATGCCAGTATCTAGTACGATATCGATAATAGATCGGTACGATAAAGTTCTCGGGCGGCCCTTCCGTCCAGCGTTTTTTTTTTATATTGACGATTTATCAAATTTCAGAAAATTGTATTTGTTATTGTTATTGTTAGATATTATTTATTTATTTTTTTCTGACTTTAATTAAGCTTTGTCCATAAAATTTGTATTTTCAGTGACAATAAAGCATATTTCTATTCTATTCTATTTAAATCATTCTCTAAGTTGTCTTGGTACCTAAGTCTCGGTCTTCCTCTTGTCCGTTGTCCTATTGGCCCCCTTTGGTCAAAAACTTTTCTGACTATGGCATCTTACTCTCACCTGATTACATGCGCCACAAACCTTGTTCTTTTATCCCTCCATATATTCTTCTTAGGATTTTTCGCTCGAAACGTTTGAGCAGTTCTTGGTCATTCTGAGTAAGTGACCAAGTTTCTGAACCATATGTCAGCACTGGTCTTATTAGTGTTTCGTACACAGTAAATTTAATTTTCCTAGGTATTTTTGAGGCCATCTGTCTTCTTAGCCCATAGTAACACTTATCGGCGAGCACTATTCTTCTTTTCACAAACAGAAATCTTATCTATACGTAAACATACGATGGGAACAAATAAAGGTTCTTCTCAGAACCAACTGACTAGAGATCTCGGACCGTGTATCCGAGTCTGTCACCTTAACATCGAGGGCATAAGCCAGGCAAAATGCCAAGTGTTGCAAAAAATCCTACACGATAACGACATTGACCTGGTTGCCATACAAGAGACCCATACTGAAGACAAAGTCCAGCTTGATTTAAGGGGAAAGATACCTGGCTACGATTTACTGGGAGCCACCTATGATAAACATTACGGCGTCGCAACCTACATTCGCTGCAATATAGAAAATGGTTTCCTACTTTCTGCTTCCAATGAAAATAATATACATGAAGTAGTCACCAAGATTGGAGATATTACCGTAGTTAACATATACAAACCTCCAGCCACTACATGGAACCCAGAAGTGCTAAAGACTCATCCACATCCTACTATATACATCGGCGACTTCAACAGCCACCACGAAATGTGGAAGTACACCACGAATGATGAAAATCGGGAGGCACTAGTAGAATGGTCCGAAGAGCAAAACACATACCTAGTTTTTGATGCCAAAGACAGAGGAACATTTAAATCAGCTGCATGGAGAAAAGAATATAACCCAGACCTATGTTTTGTCTCAAAAGATACCAATGACAGACCACTAACAACTGCGAGAAGTGTCCTTGCAGACTTCCCACATACTCAACATCGTCCGGTGCTTATCACCATCGGAATATCAATTCCAATAATTAGATCATATCCTCGACCCAGGTGGAATCTTAGAAAAGCAAACTGGAAGAAGTTCTCTGAACAACTAGACCGGACCTTGAGCTGGGTCCCTCCAACCAGCAAACATGAGAGGTTTGTGGGCGCAGTAATAAGCACTGCCAAGAAAACCATCCCTAGGGGGTATCGCAAAGAATATGTGCCTGGATGGACTGAAACATGTGAAGACTTATACACGAAGTTTTTCGAAAGTGGTGACCGAGAAATAGCCGATGAGCTTTTACACAACATCGATACAGCTAGACGCCAAAAATGGATAAAGACTGTCGAAAACCTTGACTTCAAAAAATCAAGCCGGCAGGCATGGTCCTTGTTGCGAAAAATTGGAGGAGCTAACCAGCTGGAATCCAGAGAGTCTAAAATGTCTCCTAACAAGGTTGCCTCCCCTATAGTATCTCTATCCAGAGCTCCACGAGATCGAATACATACTACCAACGTGAAAAGAGACTTAAGGGCATTAAAACAAATGAACAGAACGAACTCCGAATATTCAGCAAGAATACTTATTTCTGAAATCACACATGCGCTGAAAGAAATGAAATCAGGTAAAGCACCTGGCTTTGATGGTATCCATCCAGAGTTCTTGATACACAGTGGTGCATACACGAAACAGTGGCTTGCAATGTTCTTTAATGATATACTTCAGTCAGGTAACATTCCTTTCTCACTTAAGCGAACAAAGATAATTGCAATTCCGAAACCGGGCAAATCAAACGATAAGCCAGAAAACTACCGCCCCATAGCTCTACTCAGCATGGTATATAAACTATTAGAAAAGCTTCTCCTCAACAGAATTAGTCACAGGATACTAGAAAATGTCCCCATTGAACAAGCTGGCTTCCGCCCTCATCGAAGCTGTACGGACCAAGTGCTGTCATTAACAACTTTTATAGAAGCTAGTTTTCAAAACAAACAAAAGACAGCAACAGTATTTATAGATCTAACAGCAGCATATGATACTGTTTGGAGACAGGGATTAATATATGAACTGGCCCGCATTATCCCCTGCAGAAAGATAATTAACCTCATTGACAACATGCTGACCAACAGAGCCTTCCAGGTTATAATGGGAAAGGAGACGAGTAGACAGATGAAACTTAACAATGGTCTTCCACAGGGTTCTGTCCTTGCCCCTTTACTTTTCAGCCTCTATATTGCTGACATGCCTGAAACCGAATCTCGGAAGTTTGGATATGCTGACGACTGGACCCTTGCAACAAGCCACCAATCTTTAGAAACTACAGAAATCACTCTCACGAATGACTTATCCATCCTCAGCGAATACCTTAAGAAATGGGGACTACAGCCAAGTACTAAAAAAACTGAAGTATCAGCTTTTCATCTAAACAACAAGTTGGCAAACAGAGAATTGCGAGTGTATTTTAATAACAAGCTGTTAAAACACAATAAATACCCGAAATACCTTGGGGTTACTCTAGACAGAACGCTCACATTCAGAGAACACCTGACGAAAACAGCAGCAAAATTGAAAACACGCAACAATATAATACAGAAACTCTGCGGCACTACATGGGGGTCCACAGCATCAACATTAAGATCCTCTGCTCTTGGCCTGATATATCCGGTGGCAGAATACTGTGCTCCAGTGTGGCTAAATAGCAGGCATACCCACCTGGTCGACACCCAACTAAACCGTACTATGCGTATGATAACAGGCACAATTAAGCCAACCCCTACAATGTGGCTACCTACCCTTAGTAATATAGCACCACCCAACCTACGCCGCGAACATGCATTGGTTAAAGAATATAACAAAATAATGGACAGTCGCCAGCTTCTAGTCCACAACGACATCCCCGATATTCTTGGAAACCGTCTCCGATCCAGGTTACCCCCTCTACAATCTGCTCAAGCGCTGCAGCAATCCAACTTTGACTTAAATACCCGATGGAGAGAAGATTGGGAAAGTAGGACAGATCCGCATTACCATAGTCTACCGGACATCATAGGGAAACCTGGCGAATTTGAACGTCCCCGTAAGATTTGGGCAGCCCTTAATCGAATTCTAACAAACTGTGGAAGATGCGCCGACTCCCTCCACAGATGGGGTAAACTCCCCTCGCCTTCTTGTGACTGCGGCGCTGCAAGACAGACGATCAGTCACATTGTTCAGGACTGCCCACGCAGAGCATACACAGGCGACCCTATAGCCTTTGTAATGGCAACCGAAGGGTCAATCGAATATATAAAAAAATTGGACATCTGTTTGTGATGCATTGTATAATGCATGAATCTAAATATATTCTGTGATATACTTAAGCCATACGCTAAATAAATAAATAAATTCTTCTTTTAATTTCTTCACTGACATTGTTATCTTTAGTTAGCAGCGAGCCTAAGTATATGAAGGTGTCGACACCTTCCAGTTCTATATACGTCGTCAATTATTATTTTTGTAGGTTTTGGGTTGCTTGACCTAGTGCAACACGTGTATTTGGTCTTTTGAACATATATTTAGTCCCATTATCTATACAGATGCTCTTAACGACCGAAATGCTTCGGTCAGAGATTATATGGACCTACCTATGAGGTCTATGTTATCTGCGTATCCGACAATTTCTACTGATTTGTCAAAGATAAAACCATTCGTATTAATCTGGGACTCTCGAATTATTTTTTTTAATGCCAGGTTAAATAAGAGACACGTTGAAGAAGAAGAAATCCTTTCTAAGAAAGAGAATAGGATAGAGCATTTCTTCGAATTGGTATCATCTTTGTGTTAATCTATGTCATTGAACGATTCTTGTATAATATTTTTCAATTTTTTTGGATTTCTCCAACCTATTCTTTTAGTATCTCTTCCATTTGTATTTGAGCTGTTGTTTTTTCTATATCTCTATGTTCTTTTAGAAATAAATCAAGGACTTTGTCTTTGTAATCTTTTCTCAACGAAGAAAACAATATTAGTGAAACTACAAATCACCATACGAAGATTCAAGATTCGTTTTTCGACTGTTAATTAATTCGTGGCTGTTTTCTTGAATGAAACCATTCTATTATACATTCAAATGATCTCATTAAAGGGGCCTCAGGAGGAATAGAATATGGCTATTAAATATTAAAATCGTTAGTAAAAGATGGGACTATTTGTGATACTACATTTCCTGTAGCAGATGCCAAAAGCGTTTTATATATTTACTGCGTAAATTTCACAACGACATATGTCAATCGATCATAAAAAATATGTTTTATTTTTATGTAAAACAACAAGAAAAACAATCAAGCTACTTTGTCAATAATTTTTTCCAATTGGCTACTGGTGGTATGTATATCATTAATAAAAAAAATGAATGTGTGTGTACTTTGTACGCACGTAAGAAGTTATACTTCTACTACATATTATGTGATTTTTAAAACAATACCAAAAATTAAAAAAAAAAAGAATAAAACGCACACAAACACATTGAAAAATGCCACAAAGAAAAAATGATTTCTGAACGATAATAATTGTTGGCAAAAATTTTAAATACGCATTTTCTGAAAAAATATATATAACAAATATACTTTCAATCATAAAATGCATAAAAAATAAAAAAATAAAAACTTGCATCGGGAATCGAACCCGTGAATTTCTGGGCGCTTTGATTCGTAATCGAAGCCTAGACTCACTCGTCCAATTCCACATTATTTGTCATGTGGAAAAATAGGGAAACTGAACGTTTTACTGTTTGACAGTTGTTTTGAATATAATTAAATTATGTAGTTTAAATTTTGTGGAAGAAAATATTAAAATATAACAAAACGGTAAGAAAACAATGTATTAGATGAAGATCGGTAGAACTTTTGTTGTTAATCAAATTAAGTATGTAAATCAAAGCATTACATACCTACTAGATAAATAAATCTACGCCAAAAAATCATAATTTAAAAATAAAAATCGGACCTAATTTGGGATTTCTCTCTAAAATCCCCATTCTTAAGAAAATAAATGTACAGTAGAGCGTCGATTATCCGAGCAAGCGTTAGTAATTGACGCTTAAAATATCTTCAATTTTCTTCAATATTGTATCCAAAAATAATTATGTTGTTGCAAAGACTGCACTTTTTTGTTTAGTTGCTAGTTGTCATTATCAAGATATAAATAAATACGTAGGTATATAAATATGGCTTTTATTCACTTGTGGATAAATGTGTATGACTATGAATATGTATCAATATATTGTAATTCGATTATCCGAACAAATCGGTTTTCCGAACACCTATGTCCCCCAATTAGTTCGGATAATCGATGCTCTACTGTATTTCAACCTAATCCAAATGTATAATTACAATATGATTATAATAAAAACTACTTACCAAATTAGAATGAGTTTTCCTTGTCCAAAATAGTCCAAAAGTCCAAAAATATAGGTATATGAAAACTATTTAAAAAGGCAGTATAACTATTAACTAACTTTTGTTTGTTGTTTCCTTTCACACAAATTTTAAAACGCAACAACCATAAATAATCTAACTATAGCTGTGCCACAGCCGCCATATTGAATAATTTTTGACATGTCATTTGAACATCCAATCAGAACAAAGTTATAATGAGCATGCGCCGGGATCATAGGTTTTAACATATAAAAATTCACCCTCATATCGCCGGTAAAGAAGTATAACTTCAATAAAAGGAAGAAATAAAATGCAAAAGAATGACAGTGGCGGATCTACACCTTTTCTGTAAAAAATTATAAAGAGAAGACGCAACTATGGAAAACACAATTTGGATTTCAGAAGAACCTTGGAAGAAGGTAAGAAGCATTATTTAGATTGCAGATTTCTATTTTTCCTATCTGGCATTCTTCGTAAAACCAGTGATTCATTTTTGTTCTTCTTTGTTTACTTTCCGTGCCTAGTACTTCTTTAGTTATTTATTTTATGATATTTCTGCAGTTTAAATGCCGCCAAAGCTTTTCAACCTAGCCCTAGAAGACCTTTTCAAAACTACAAATTGGTCAACCTATGGCATTGAAGTTAATGGCAACAAGATACTAAACCATCTCAGATTCGCTGACAACATTGTGATTATAGCAAGCTCATTCAAGGAACTGCTAATTATGGTGGAGGAATTTGCAGGCAGATCCTCCCAATACATCGGTCTAAAAATGAATATGAGAAAAACAAAAATAATCACAAACACAGATGACCCCAGACGTATAATTATAAATGGCAGTGAGATAGAAAAAGGCAAGGAATATATCTACCTAGGCCAAATCCTTAGACTTGACAAAGAGAACCAAAGTGCGGAAATTACTAGGAGAGCAAGACTAGCATGGGCAGGATTTGGCAAACTTAACTGGATACTTAAGAACCGCAAAATACCTCAATCCTTGAGGAGCAGTGTTCAACCAGTGCATACTTTCTATCATGGCATATGGATGTCAAACCTGGACCCTAATCATGGCAAATATGAATAAACTAGCAACAATAGAAAGAGCAATGGAAAGATCAATGTTATAGGCACACACACACACAACTGTTAGATAAAAGAGCAACGACTGGGTAAAATCAAAAGCAAAAGTCGAGGACATAACAACAAAAGTTGCCAAACTTAAATGGAGCTTCGCAGGCCACACTGCTAGACTTAAAGACCAACGTTGGAATGCAACAATACAACATTGGAGACCTTACCAAAGTCAACTACCGAGAGTAAGACCACAGATGAGGTGGGTTGATGACGTTAAAAGAGTAGCCGGAAAAAATTGGAAATATGTTGCTCAGGATAGAGTCCGATGGAAGGAGTTTGGAGAGGCCTATGTCCAAACGTGGACGATAGAAGGCTAAGAAGAAGAAGAAGATTTCTGCAGTTTTTTCACCCATTTATGTTTTCATGTTTTAGTCTGTTTTCTAGTTTGAGCTTATATTCTCTTCGAACTATGTGCTGACATCAATACATGAAGTGATGTTGCTAGGTTTATTAACCTATTGTCATTGTCATTTGATTAATCATGGAGACTGCTTACCTATTGTGGATTGGAATTGCCATTTTCTTCTAACTTTTGCGTTAGGGTCTTCATGATTATTTTTTTGGGCATGCCTGGTTTGAAGATTCTAATTCATCATAAAACTCTTCTTTAACTCTTTTATTCATCTTAAGTAGTAGATATGACGTCAATTTAGACAACAGTGGAAAAAAGTAAGAGAAAAATTGCTGACTGAAGAAAATAGCAAGAAAACGGTAAACCCATAAACATAACGTAGCTAAGGGAGATATAGAGTCGTAGAAACCGATGATAAAATGAAAAATACGCCTAATTTAATGCTTGCAAGGTCAAAAGAGATGCAGAATGAAAATATTAAAGGTCAAAAGAAATCAAATTCCTGTCAAATTCAAGAAAAAATCCAATAAACATAATGTATCTAGCGGAGAGATAGAGAGTAATAGAAACCGATTACTCCAGGGTAATAAGCTAGAAATAGACCATGTTCGGGACACTCAAAGATCCAGGTAGCTGACTACTTTTTTAGTTATTGTAGACCTATAGGAAGAAAACCTACCTGTTTCCTGCCTAGAGTTCGCGTCCCTTTTTTAATTATTAACAATTTAGTGCAAAAATCGCGATTTTTTCGATTTTTTGCACCCCATTCAAAAGCTAAATAGTTCATATAAAATTACAAAATTTAATTTTTTAGAACGTTAAAAAACCTTCAAAATGCCGATTTTTGAAAGTTAAAAGTTAATTTGTTGCTACGCAAACTGTAAAATAAATGAAAATCGTTATTTGTTAATAACTTTACTAAAACTACCTTAGAACTTTAGTGTTTCACCCAAAGTTGGGTATTGGGGTACTTAACAAACCCTAAAAATTTGAGACCGATCCATTAATTAGTTTAAGAGTTATTCTAATTGTTTATCCCAGAAACCTTTATTTTGCAATAACATAAGTAAAAAACTGATACAGTGGAACCCCGATAAGTAGGCCCCCGATAACCCGGAAGTCCGGCTAACCCGGTTTCATCAGACAAACATTTCAACAATTCAAAATAAAAATGTAATATAATATTTGAGAGTTAATGTGTATTTATTTGTGTAATTTGAATTTGAGCTATACGATATAAAAATGACTCATGGCACACTGCGGCAGGTTCATTGTCTTGAATTGTCGGAAACAACAGGCACCTGTTGTAATATTCCTTTATTTATTTCAATCAAACTGTCTTAGCATTGTTTAAAAAGACTAAAAGACTATTTAAAAAATTATTTTTTAAACAATGGTCTTAGTTCTTCACTGTTCTTAAATAACATAACATCGTTTCGATTGTGACTGTATTGTGTGTAGTACAGTCTTGTATTGTTCACTTCCGCTTGCTTAGGTTTGTGTTTACGTGTTTTTAGTAATTTAGATGTGTACTGTACATATATATTTCATGTTATTTCAATTATAACGGAGTTTGTCTGTAAGTATACCGTATTTTATTAATTTTTACCATATTTTTCGGCTAACCCATTTTTTCTATAACCCGAATCGGCCGCGGTCCCGATTAATCCGAATTATCGAGGTTCCACTGTACTATCAAAATGTACTAAAAAACGATAAAAAAATTATCTAATATAGTCAAAAATCCTAATGCCTTTGTGAAATTTTGTAGTTTAAAAATATTTAGAGTAACTTTAAAAATATTGTCCGTAGAAAAAGTCATTTTACATATTAGAAAAGCTGGTATTTTACATGAATTTTTAAAAATGTAGTTCAATTGTCGACTAGTCGTGGTAAGTGAATGGGGAGCTGGGAGCCGACAAATGCACGAGTTCAAAAACTAAAAAAAGCAACTTAAAATTATCATTTTCTATATCTCGGGATCTACTGAATATATTTTGATTGTTCCTGTTTTTATTTGTATGTAATTTTTCTGTACATTACAAATATGCAATTTGTCTAGACATTTGTTAGACAAAGTTATTCTAAATGTTTATAAACTACAAAATTTTAAAAATTAGGCATTAGGATTTTTGACTAAGTTTATTATTTTTTTACCTTTTTTTAATACATTTTGATAATATCACTCTTCTACTTTTATTTGGCATACTCAGAATTGTTCTATTTTCATTATTTTCTGTCTTATCTTATTGCAAAATCAAGGGCTCTGGGATAAACAAATAGAATAACTCTTAAACTAATTAATGGATCGGTCTCAAATTTTGAGGGTTTGTTAAATACCCCAATATCCAACTTTGGGTGAAACACTAAAGTTCTAAGGTAGTTTTAGTAATAGTATATTGTGCAACAAGTGCAGAAAGATACTAATTTCTCACGAGTTTGAAAAGTTGCGGTACGAGCGCAAGCGAGTGCCGCAATTCAAACGAGTGAGAAATTATCTTTCTGCACGTGTTTCACACTATACTTTTTCTACAAGCACAGTTTTTCCTAAAAATAAAAATCACAATTTCCAAACGACGATTAATTATAATAGGTACCTATGTGATAAATTTTAAACTGTATTTAATTAATACCTACTAATCAATTTAAATTCCTTATACCTAAATAAATTGCACAGAAATCAGTTAAAAAATTAATGCACTGCCTTAATTTGTTTAAATTTAAACAATTATTACACATTATTGACATTATATTTATGCAGTCACGGATTTACACAAAACCTACTTCATTCGACGTCTCTTTCACAGGTTGCTAAATCCTTATTGGTTATTTGATAATTATAAAATGTTTAATAAGAATAAAATTGTAAAATAAAACAGTTGTAACATCCATAATTTAGTTTCTATGCTATAGTTAAATATAATAATTGTCTTATAGGTTATATATTTGTCTAAAGTTTAACCACGGATGTAAACAGAATATAACGTTACTCAGAATGCGGTAGTCCACGGATGTAAACAGAATATAACGTTACTCAGAATGAGGTAGTCAACTGTGCAGAAAAGAACTTTGCGGCACAGAAACGTCACTTTTCTGCACACTAATGTCAAATATCTTATACTGTGAGAAAATATCAAGTTTGCTAACATAAAACCGTGCAGAAAAGTACACTTTGAATAGTGGTTGTAGAAAAAAGTTATTAACAAATAACGATTTTCATTTATTTTGTAGTTTGCGTAGCAAAAAAATAAATTTTAAATTTCAAAAATCGGCATTTTGAAGGTATTTCAATGTTCTAAAAAACTGAATTTTGTAATTTTATGTCAACTATGTAGTTTTTGAATGGAGTGCAAAAAATCGAAAAAATCGCGATTTTTGCACTAAATTGTTAATAATTAAAAAACGGACGCGAACTCTAGGCAGGAAACAGGTAGGTTTTCTTCCTATAGGTCTACAATAACTAAAAAAGTAGTCAGCTACCTGGATCTTTGAGTTTCCCGAGAAAATCCTTATTGGCCTGGACTAGATGATAAAATGAAAAATACGCCTGATTTAATGCTTGTAAGGTCAAAAAAAATGCAAAATGAAAATATTAAAGGTCAAAAGAAATAAAATTCCTGCCCAATTCAGGAAAAAATGCTATAAACATAATGTAGCTACTAGCGGATAGATAGAGAGTCGTAGAAACCGATGATAAAATGAGAAATACGCCTAATTTAATGCTTGTAGGTGTAAGGTCAAAAGAGATGTAGAATGAAAATATGTATTAAAGGTCAAAAGAATTAAAATACCTGCTCAATGCAAGAAAAAACACTTTTGATCTGTTATTATCAAAAAGAATAAATTGATAAAATGGGTCTCCCTTAATTTTTCCTGGATTCTTTTATTTATCTTTACTTTGTATGTTTGCAGGGAAATAGTGAAGACTTATAAGTGTCCATTATTTTGTTGACTGTGGTAAAAACTTTATAATAAACGACAGTTTTTGTTACAGGTAAACAACGATTTCGCTAACTACATACATGTATAGTAAGTAAGTTGTAAGTTTATTCAAATAAAAAGCTTTAACCAAACTTCTCTTATATCGATTTTTAATGTTCATGTAATGTATATCTAACAACTCCGTGCCTACATTAAAATACACCTTATTCCAAATCGATACCACTAAATTATTTGTAGTGCAACAAAACATGACGTCAATAAAAAGTTATCAGTAGTAATTGCACAAGAGCTCTAAAATTCTATATTAATTTCAGAGGTCGAGTGCAATTTGTTGCGATTATTTCATGAATAAAACTGTTCAAAACCAAAATTTTATTGTAATTTATTTATGTAAGTACCATTAAGCACACAGTTTTTATAAATATTTGACGATTGAAAGTCATCACTTTTATAATTTTTAAAACATTAATTGTCATTAATGTCACTGAATGTATTTTCTCGTAGCAACGAAGGGCATCTGACGTAATATGCTTAACGACGGGAGATTATCAAAAATTATCACCTTAATTTGCATGTCTGTAGCTTTCTATTGGTCAGAATCTCCTATGAATGAAATAATCGGTGCTATTATTACAGTATGCGGTCTACCTGAACATAGGTATAGCTCTAATATAGTATGCGGTGTACCGATCTCAATATGAAAATTCCTAAAGGATTTGCGCAAAATAATGAAATGCAAGAGAACTCTTGTAGAAAAAATATTTATTTAAAAGTAATAAACATTTGGAGGAAAATAAATGTAAAATGGAAGGGGACTAATAATTTACAAAAAATGCACTCCAACTATTTACAAAAAAATTATACGTAACCTAATTATTTATAAAACAGTACAGCCTAATTATTATTAAAGAAAAAAATCATGCATCTTAATTTGATAGAGAAAGACAGTCAATGATTCTAGCTTAAAAATAAAAGTAAAAAATAAGTTTATATTCGTGTATATTCACAAAAACAAGAATAAAAAAACGGCTAAAAGCCGTAAAAATGAGTGGCGCATACAATATTCCAGCTACAAAAGATCTGATATGAATATTACGTGGCGTGAAAATGTATCTTCATTTTGATGCAAAACAAAATTCTAGTTTTATTTTAAAAGGTTTTTTCATAATATGTGCCCAATTTGAAGTAAAACGCGCCACAAAAGAGTAACTTTGATACAATTTGAATTTTGAAACTCTTTTGTGGCGCGTTTACATAAAATTTAGCAAATATTATGAAAAAATCTTTTAAAATAAAACTATAATTTATATCAAAATGAAAATACATTTTAGCGCCACGTAATATTCATATCAGATCTTTTGTAGCTGGAATATTGTATGCGCCACTCATTTTTACGGTGTTTATTTTATTCTTGTATCAGGAGTTTTTCAAAGTTATTTATAAATTAAATGTATAAAGTTGAATGCAATGTTTCGCGATTACACGTTAAGCTTTATAAATGGTCGCCTTTGTCGCATTATCTCCCAAATGATCTAGTGTCTATCGAATGTACACTAGATTTTTTTCTATTCGAAATAGATTGAAAAAAATATTTTGATGGCCGGTAAATGAACTCGGATTGCCCGTTGCCAGATCAAATTAGCGTCGTAACCACTACAACTACATAAACCATTTAGGGAATAATCGTTAATTGGATTATACTTTTGTAGCTTAATAACTTCTAAACGGCTTAACCGATGTTGTTCACTAAACATGAGTTTGAAACGTATTGACAAGTAGTATCTTATGCATCTAAGGTCAAGTATGATTACTGAAGCTATTACAGGAATTACTGAGCTTGAAAAACCGTTTTTTCCCATAAGAAATAGATTTGATCATAGTTATGAAGCCTATAACTTAAAAATTCGGATATAAGGTATACACCGTTAGATTCGTCTAGAGTCCTTCTACAAACGCTCAGTTATTGTCGTAATTCGTAGGTTGAAATTTTGAGTAATTGTCGAAAAACCAAAATTTTCAAAGTTTAGTTTTTCAGTTTTTCGGCTAAACTGAGCCGTGTGTATGTCTGATCCGGACAGCTTAGACACCATTTGAAAGCTAAACTCAACGCTATTGATTTGGTGTATTTACTGTTCTCCTGTATCTTCCTAAACCGAAGATATATACTGCCAAAAAATATGCCGTTTTGTACCTACCAAGTCCTATAGCTGGCTTATGGGTAGTCAAAACTCACAAACTACACCGGTTCTGAATCGGCCCTTACCACCTCTTCAAACACAGAAAAAAAATTCAGATCGGTTTAACTTTTCCACACACATACATACATACATACATACATATCCACAAACATTTTCCTTTTTTTAAATAAAAATTGATTCATATTTCTGAGCTCGGTAACTTTTGAACAGTATAACCGATTTTCAAAATTAGACATGCGTTGGAAAGGTAATGATCGCTTCTATTAAAAGCCGTAAAGGTCGGAGTTAAATTTTCGAAGTTTTTGGGAGTTTTGGGGACGAGAACGAAAAACAGACCCTACATGGGAAGGGCCGTAAAATCCACACCCTTGGACGAAAATGAATGGTTGACATATGAATGGGTGAGTCTTTTCCTGAACTTTAAGATGGGAGTTGGCCCAATTTTCAATTCAGTTAAATTTAGAAAATCGAAAATTTCGTGTATATATAGTGTCGCGTGTAGGGGGTGTAGGTGTGCGCCACTGGCGAGAACTGCCGTTCTCTGGTAATGTCTAGTACTACTTAACAATAAACATTTTGCCTATAAACGGTTTGCTACCTTTCATTATTGCATGCAAACCATTCTGAGAAAAGATTATGGTGTTGTTTAGCCGCGCTGGTAGACTGCAAGCTACATATAGCAGAAACGCGACAGTAGACCGCATACTATAGTGGCACCAAGTTTTCTTCTTCTTCTTCCTGCTTCCTTAATAGGCTCGCGCCTGTTCCATCTTCGGATGCCTCATCAGATATCCAGGTTGTCACTCCACCTCTTCCTTGGCCTCCGTACACTTCTTCCGCCGTTTGGTGATCTGTCTCGTGCTATCTATACTGCTTCCTTCTCCCATTCTGCTTATATGGCCATACCTTTTTTTTCTTTTCAGTGTCCAGTCATTTATATTCTCTTCATTACAGCTTTGCCTGAGGTCTGTGCTACGTTGTGTTGTCTATCCCATAATGATTTTCCTGTGATATCTCTGGCTATTTTCATTTCACACGTTTCCATCATACTCCAGGGTAATAAGCTAGAAATAGACCATATTCGGGACACTCAAAGATCCAGGTAGCTGACTACTTTTTTAGTTATTGTAGACCTATAGGAAGAAAACCAACCTGTTTCCTGCCTAGTGTTCTCGTCCGTTTTTTAATTATTAACAATTTAGTGCCAAAATCGCGATTTTTTCGATTTTTTGCACCCCATTCAAAAGCTAAATAGTTTACATAAACATAAATTTACAAAATTAAATTTTTTAGAACATTAAAAAACCTTCAAAATGCCGATTTTTGAAAGTTAAAAAGTTAATTTGTTGCTACGCAAACTGCAAAATAAGTGAAAATCGTTATTTGTTAATAACTTTTACTAAAACTACCTTAGAACTTTAGTGTTTCACCCAAAGTTGGGTATTGGGGTAATTAACAAACTCTCAAAATTTGAGACCGATGCATTAATTAGTTTAAGAGTTATTCTAATTGTTTATCCCAGAGACCTTTAATTTGCTATAACATAAGACAGAAAATAATGAAGATAGGGCAATTCTGCGTATGCCAAATGAAAGGAGAAAACTGATGTAATCAAAATGTACTAAAAAAAGATAAAAAAATTATCTAATATAGTCAAAAATCGTAATTCCAAATTTGTGAAATTTTGTAGTTTATAAACATTTAGAATAACTTTAAAAATATTATCCGTAGGAAAAATCATTTTACATATTAGAAAAGCTGGTATTTTACACGAATTTTTAAAAATGTAGTTCAATTGGTGACTAGTCGTGGTAAGTGAAGGGGGAGCTGGGAGCCGACAAATGCACGAGTTCAAAAACTAAAAAAGGCAACTTAAAACTACTATCATTTTCTATATCTCGGGATTTACTGAATATATTTTGATCGTTCTTTTTTTAATTTGTATGTAATTTTTCTGTATATTACAAATATGCAATTGTTCTAGATATTTATAAATTAATAAACAGTCTAATTTGTTTAAACAATTTTTGAAAAAATAATTTTTTCCCAAAAATCCATAATTTTAATCATACTATCGTTATTAATCATAGAAAAATTTAAGGTATACTTTAATAAATAAATTATCTTCAATAAATAATTATCTAATAAAAATCATTTATTTATTAAAGTGTACTTTAACTTTTTTTATGATCATTAATGATACTATGATAAAAAAATAGATTTTTGTAAAAAATATTTTTTCAAGAATTGTTTAAACAAATTAGACTGTTTATTAATTAATAAATTTATAAACAAATTGCATGTTTGTAATGTACGTAGAAAATACATGTAAATTAAAAAAAAGAAAGATCAAAATTCATTGAGTTGATCCGAAGATACAGAAAATTATATTCGTTTGAAATTGCTTTTTCGGTATTTCAACTCGTTGGATTTGTAGGTTCCCCTAGTAATCGTTTGAACTACATTTTTGAAAAATCGTAGAGGGTGCTGTGAAGCTACAATGTTTGTGCAATTTTTTTAAGAAAAAATACAAATCCCATTCTTTAAAATGGCATTAATGAGATTCCTTAATTATTATAAACAAATTAGCTGTGAATTATAAAAAACATATGGCTAACTTTATCCCAAATGAACCCAGGCTAATTTTTTTGTATTTGAAAATTCGTGTTAAAATACTATCTTTTCGAATATATAAAAAGATTGTTTCTACGAACAACATTTTTAAAGTTATTCTAAATGTTTATAAACTACAAAATTTCAAAAATTCGGCATTAGGATTTTGACTATATTAATTATTTTTTATCTTTTTTAATACATTTTGATACTATCACTCTTCTACTTTCATTTGGCATACTCAGAATTGCACTATCTTTATTATTTTCTGTCTTATCTTATTGCAAAATAAAGGTCTCTGGGATAAACAAATAGAATAACTCTTAAACTAATTAATGGATCGGTCTCAAATTTTAAAGGTTTGTTGTACGCCAATAGCCAACTTTGGGTGAAACACAAAAGTTCTATTCTATTTTCACTTATTTTGCAGTTGGCGTAGCAACAAATTAACTTTTTAACTTTCAAAAATCGCCATTTTGAAGATTTTTCAATGTTCTAAAAAACTGAATTTTGTTATTTTATGTCAACTATTTATCTTTTGAATGGAGTGCAAAAAATCGAAAAAATCGCGATTTTTGCACTAAATTGTTAATATGTAATTAAAAAACGGACGCGAACTCTAGGCAGGAAACAGGTAGGTTTTCTTCCTATAGGTCTACAATAACTAAAAAAGTAGTCAGCTACCTGGATCTTTGAGTGTTCCGAGAAAATCCTCATTACTCTGGACTATCAGTCTTTTTGTCCTTGTGGTGTCAGGTCTTGTTTCCGCAGTGTAAGTCATAATTTGCCTAACTACTGTCCTATAAATCTTGGCTTTTGTTTCTCTCCGTAGATGTGTGTTGCGCCAGATAGTGTGTTTAAGACATCCTGTTATTCTGTTGGCTTTGTTTATTTGTTGGGCAACTTCCGCTTCTGTATTTCCTTAACTGTGCATTAGTACTTCCAGGTAGCTGATACTTCTTTCTTACCGGATTATTTTGCTGTTCACTTCCAGCTTGCACCTTATTGGATCTTTACAGATTACCATACTTTTTGTTTTATTTGGTGATATTAATCATGTTGAACTTTTTTGCTGTTATATTAAATTGATATAAAAGTCTCTGAAGGTCATCTTCACTCTCTGCAATAAGTATAGCATCATCTACCAAGTTTTCACTATTCAAAAAATTTTAAGACCAAAATTATATTGTTGGTTCATTGACAACTTTCTTGATAAAAGTTTTAATTCAGTTAAAATATCACTTATTTTTTGTTTTAGTTTTGAGTAGTTTGTTTTGGCAAAAAAATTAAAATAATATCAGCAAAAGATAAGAGGTTTTTGAATGCTCGCAAATAAAATTTGAAAAATTGTGTAGAGTAGAGAACCACTCGATTTGGATTTTGGATGCACAGTGTTGTTCAAAAACGTTGCTGTCTCAGCTGTAACAGAATTGGTAGTCTTCTTCTTCCAATGCTCATACTTTATTGAATGTTAACAGAATATTTTTCTTGGACAAATAGATTTTCACCTCCTACACCTTTGTTGGTATGTGTCCATTGAACTGGTAAGAACCACAGACACGTTCTATTCGAGCAGGGAACCATGTTGCCCTTTGAGCACTATTAATATACAGGGTGCCCAGAAACTCTACCGACAAACCAAGGCAGTAGACTTCTCAGATAATTTTAAGACAATTTAACCCAATTCACCTAGTCCGAAAATGCTTCCTAAGAGCTTCCTAGAGCTCTTTGAAGATGGCGTCTTGTAATTAGTTTTTCTTAAATACCTCCAGAACGCTTCTAGTTAGAAAAACGAAAATTGGTACGCGCATTTATATTCTATAGATAAAGCAATTCCATCCATCATCGATTGTGAATTTCTAGTACCGTTCATAGGCGTCCGATTTGGGTAGGGCAACGGTAATTTTGTCACATAACTTTTATGTCTTTAATTTTTAAGCATTTTTGACTATGGATTATTAAATTGTGAGGTATTCTATTACTAAAAGGTACTCTTGCTTCAAGTCGATAGGATACACCATTTTCTAGAAAAATCGATTTGAAAATTTTTCGTTTTTTTGAATATCAAAAAGAAATTCAAAAAAAAACTTTTTAGAAAAACGTAAACTGGTATTTACGTTGATTTATATTCCAGAGATGAATCGATTTCATTAATTTCGAATTTCTAGTACCGGTCATATGCGCTCGTTTTGGGTAGGTCAAAGGTTATTTTATCGTATAACTTGCTTGTCTTTAATTTTTAAGCATTTTTGACACAAGATTATTAAATTATGAGGTATTTTAGTACTAAAAGTTACTCTTGCTTTAAGTTGGTAAAATACTCCGTTGTTTTTTTGAAAATGTTTTCAATTTTTTTTCAAATTTAAATAAAGAAAAATTTTCAAATCGATTTTTCTAAAAAACGGTGTCTCCTACTGACTTAAAGCGAGAGTAACTTTTAGTACTAAAATATCTTGTATTTAATAATCCAGAGTCAAAATTGCTTAAAAATTAAAGACAACAAAGTTATGCGATAAAATAGCCGTTGCCCTACCCAAAACGGACGCATATGACCGTTGCTAGAAATTCGCAATAGATGGAATCAATTTATCTCTGGAAAATAAATAAGCTTGCTAATTTTCGTTTTTCTAACTAGAAGCGTTCTGGAGGTATTTAAGAAAAACTAATTACAAGGCGCCATCTTCAAAGAGCTCTAGCTCCCTTAGGAACCATTTTCGGACTAGATGAATTTGATTAAATTGTCCTCAAATTATCTGAGAAATCTCCTGTACTCGTTTGTCGATAGAGTTTCTGGACACCCTGAATAATCTTTTAACATCGACTTGAAGTCGATATATTTATCATAATCTTAACGTGTATATCATATATATCTTTAATAGTGTGCTAGTTTCATTTACTAAGCGGAACGTAAGTATTTGCCACATTTTTTCTTTAACATTCACAATTTTAACCTTTTGCATTCATTCTAACGTGGAAATACTTCGTTCTAGGCACTGAAGATGATCTGATTTAGATCGAAATCGTTTTGCAATCCATTTGGATGACATTTTAATATTTTTTTATTAAACTTTTTATACCATTATACAATCGAAGTTTTTTACTTCTGTATGATTTTTTAAATTATAGTATACAGCCAGCTACTGGGATTTTCCCATTGATTTTGTTAACAGAATAAATCTATGGTGTTTATCATCATCACCAATGGTGCTACAGCCCTATAAAAGAGCCTCGACCTTCCCAAGTCTATTACGACAGTCAGTCCTATCCATTGCCAACCGTTGCCAGTTTGCTGCGCCTATTTTTCTCCCATCCTCATCTACACCATCCTTCCATCTAAGTTTTGGCCTATCTCTATTTCTACTTCCCACAAGTTGTGACATAAGGATTCTTCTAGGAGGGTTGTTATGCTGTGATCTTGCTAGATGTTCTGCCCATCTTAGTCTTCCTATTCTTATAAGACTTATAAGAGATACTACGTCTTTACCAGCAAATATATGTTTATATCTGTGGTATACCTCGTAGTTGTACCTGCTCCTCGAAATACCATTTTCACAGATGTCACCGAATATTCCTCTCAGGATCCTTCGTTCAAATATAAGCAGAAGGTTTTCATCTGCCTTGGAGATGGTCCATGTCTCCGATCCATATGTCAACACTGGTTGTATAAGGGTTTTGTATATGGTTATTTTTGTTTTTTGGCTTAAGTTTCTGCTTCTCATATGTCTACTCAGTCCAAAATAGCATTTGTTCGCTAGGATTATCCTTCGCTTGATTTCTTCCGTCATGACGTTCTCCTTGGTGATCAGGGAACCTAAGTATGTGAATTTGTCCACCACTTCAAAGGTAGAGTTATTAACAGTGAATTGGTGACCGATGTTTCTGGCTCTATTGTTTCTACTTTCAGGCCATATTTCTTGAGACATTTGAGAAGGTGGTATACATTTCTTCTATTTTGCGTGTTGTGCGGGCAACTAGGTCCACGTCATCTGCATATGCCAAAATTTGGGATGATTTATTAAAAATATTTCCTCTGTTGTCTATTCGTGCATCTCTGACCGGTGTTTACAGAGCTATGTTGAAGAGGAGACGCGCCAGCGCATCTCCCTGTCGCAGCCCAACATTTGTTTCAAACGTCTGTGATTGTTCGCCCTGTATTTCGACTTTGCAAACGACTTTACGCATTTGTAGCCTTAACCAGGGAAAAGATGGAAAAGAGGGAAAGAGATGGATTGGTCGAAAGAAACTTTCATGGCTGCGTAATATTAGACAATGGTGTGGCTGCACAGTAGAAGAATTATTTCGCGCAGCAGCCGATAGAGAGAGATTTCAGGAAATTGTAAACATGATGGCGGCCAACGTCTGAATACAGACACGGCACCTAAAGAAGAAGAAGCCTTAACCAATCTTGTCAGTTAATCAGGGATGTGGAACTCATCCATGGCTTCATACAATTTATTTCTTAGGACACTATCATAGGCCGATTTAAAATCTACGAAAAGATGGTATGTGTCGATATTGAATTCATTGGTTTTTTTCAGTATTTGCCTTAGCACAAAGATCTGGTCTGTTGTTGATCGACCAGGCCTAAAACCACTTTGATATTCTCCAAGCAGCTCCTCTGAATGTGCATCTATGGTGTTTATACAAAATTTAAAAAATATCTGGACCTTTTTAGTCTCTCCATACTTTTCCTGCCAATATTTCCCTGTCACGACTATGGATTTCCATAGCTTTTACTTTATTTCTTCTCTATAGTCCATTCTCACAGTTTATTTCCATTCAGTCGGTCTCTCAGTCTTGTCTTAGGCATTTTATTAATCACTTGCTGGCCAGCTTACGATTTTCTTATTTCTCTATTGTTTATTCCATAAATTGATGTTTGTAGTATTCCTAACAATATTGTTCCATGATTTGTCCAATCTGCATTTTTTCTATCTCATTAATTCATTATTTTTGTTAGGAACTCCTCTGTGTCATTGTGGAGTTTTAATATTAAATTTTCATCTTTAAGTATATCCTCACTTAGTTTGGCATTTTGTTCGATGTGTTCGTTGTCATCTTCTGTAAAAACTTTTGGTGCAGATCTGTGCATGTAGTTAGTGTGATCCCATATTTATTTTTGAATGTTAAACTTGACTTTTATCTTCTTCTTCTCTCTATAAGCAATTTGGCTTAATCATTGTCAAATTGATACCTTTATGGAAGGCTGTCGATGATTCTGCTTCTTTTTGTTATCTTTTTGTGGATGACAGATGATCTTTTTGTCGTCATTTTGGTTCATCTGATACAGTTTAACTTTTATCTTGGTGGTGTATTATGTTTTTCATTCCCATCACACACATGGTATTATTATTAACAATATTTTCATTTGAGGTAATAATATTTACTCCAGAGGGCTCTGAATTTATTTACTTTTAATGTTGTCTACACGAACACGACTACCACTGAATTGTTCCACGCTGCGGTAAACAAAGTCAAGATAGCCATGATGATCGCCAACATCCGGAACGGATAGGCACTTTAAGAAGAAGAATGTTGTCTATTTCACGCTCACTACAAACGAGTAATCACCCATTTCTGTCAAAAAAATTCAATATTATCAAAATGGATTCCGTAAGGGAACTTTTCTGTTTAAAATTACTCATTTAAAAGGCCGGAAAGATGTATTTCCTGCAAAAGATGATGTTAAGGAAAATTTCCCACATTTTTCGTTCACGTCAGCCTTAAATTAAACTCGCAAGTTGAGAAAATCAGGAAGGCCGTTGATTAAATAATAATAATTGAATTTTTATACGTAATTTTCTGTCCCGCATGCTTCTGGGAATTTTAAACTAACTCCCACTTTGAGAATATTCCAGATCTTCTTCCAATTATTAGCAGATCCATGTTGACTGTTTTTAGTATATTTCAGTACTTTATAAAAAGAAATTATACGATTTGAAAACTTATCGAAAATACTTAGAAGACGAAAAGGCAGACGGTCATTCTACGATACTTTTTAATATACTAATTCTTCTTCTTTTTCGTGTGCCTCATCCTTTAACAACATTGGCGAGCATCATTTGGCTTTATTTCTCCACTTTACTGCATTAAATTTTTCAACCAGGATATGTATCATCTCCCCAGTCGTCTTTTCCCAAAGCAGCTCATATTTTTCCATCATAATGTCGAATATTTCTTTTTTTTATGAACGGAACAATTACGAACCCCTCCCCATTTAAGTTGGCTACCTTTGAAATTTGCAGTTTATGACGATTACAATAAACAAGTGAAAATCAACATATTTTTATAAGTTCCCAAATTAATTATTATTGCATTTTTTACTAATATTTATTGAAAACAGTATCCTTATGGTTTTTTTATTTATTTCAAACAATAATAAAAAAATCGCTAAATCGTGGCTTTTGATTCAATAATTATTACATCAACATACATTGATTTTTTCATAATTATCTTAAAATCAGAGAGCTAGGCTATGGAAAATGATATCAAAACAATTGTCAATTAATGTCAAATAGATTTTGTGATATTATAAAGCCTATTGCCGTTTGTCGGGATAAAGTCATGGATGGGAATGAGTGAAGGTAAAGATATGGATGAGAACATTTGTTCAATCATCAATCGATTTTTTAATCATCGAAAATCAATTCGAAAATCGCGAATATGTTTCAATTGTCAGAGTATAGTGTAAGAAATATAGTTAGGAGATACAAAACATTAGGTTTTGTCATCACAAAACCTATAAATGTAGGAAAAAGTAAAATAAGCGAAGCAGATAGAAGGGGATTAAGACGCATTATAGTGAAAAACCGACTGAAGCTTATCTAGATTTAAGTAGTTTTTGGAGTAAACTGGTTGGAACACACGTTTCTAGATCGACATGTCACTGAGAGATCCACAAATTAAGATTTTCTACTTACAAAGTGATTGATAAAGTTAAAAAAATCAATACGAATTCTTTGTGAAAATTTCAATTTTATCTCAAACTAACGAAAATCCAGTCTTAACATTACAACACAAGAAAAATAAGTTAAAATGGTCAAAAGAGCATTGAGGTTGGACGAATTCACTAAGGGATATAACACACTGGAGTTATGAATCCAGATTTGAAGTTTGCGTTGGAGTTGAGTTATACGCAGGAAAAGTTAAGCTTTTCAGCTTAATGTTTAACAGAAAAGTCAAATTTCCTACGTTTTTCATGTTCTGGGGCAGCATGGCATCGAATAGTTTGGAAAAATTGTATTTTATCGATGGAATTCTAAATACGGGCAAATATTATTTGAAGGTTTTAAATAATTTCTTACCGATTGTGGAACAAAGTCGTTTCAATAAGTTTAAATTAGCGAAAGATTTTGTCTTCCAACGAGATGGGGCGTAGGTTGCCATACCTCTAAAAAGAGTTTAAACTGGATTGGTGACCACGGTATACTACTTGTGGAATACGTTTCTGACAGTCCCGACTAGTCCCCGAGAAAAACTTTTGCGCCTCTTTTTTACGCGAAATAAAAAAAACATTTAGGAAACAACTTGCTAGATCTGTCAAAGAATTGAAGCAAAACTTACAAAAAATATGGGATCCATTTACACCAGAGTGTTGTCAGAACTTTATAAAAACTATGCCTCGACGAATTTTGAATCTAATTAAAAATAAAAAAGATGTCACTTGTTATAAACTTCCACATTTGTTTTGTTAAAATTAGATATTTTTTGCGTTTTTTTAAAATTTGTTATTATTCTGTTTAATTAATCGTTCTTATTAATTTAAAACATATTTTGTATACTTCTGGAAATCCAAAAATTATTGATGAATTAAAACTTTCAAAGTTTAGGTATGCTGGACTTTTGTTTTTGTTCTATAAAAATAGATTTTCTTTTCAATCTACATTGGGCCAACTGATATGGGAAGGGGCTCGTAAATTAACAACAAAAAACAAAATTTAGAACAAACACTGAAGACTCGTATAGAGGAAGCAAAGACTAGGAAGCACAGGTACTGAAAGTATGAAAAAGAAACCTTTAGAACAAATTCAGTTGTCAACCACAATAGATCAGTTGCATGACATAGACCAGTTCATTTGCTAAGATTTACCATCCAGGACAATACGTCTACGTCCAGGACCTCTCTGACCCTTAATCTTGCATTGTAATAAAGCAAGAAGAAGAAAAAGAATGATAAATTTCCGGATAAAGAAGGTAAAAAATAACTACATAAATAAAGTCTAAGTAATGAAGCTTAAAATAGGACAAAACCTCGCAATTTTTACAGAATGGATCGATATTTAAGAATAAGTAGTAGATAGTCCAAGGATCAAAATCTATATCATGCCGAAAGGCGCTTTTACCATGGGGGTGGTTGCCACCCCATTTCGGGGGTAGAATTTTTTTATTATATTTTAATCACAAAAGTTAGTAAAAACGTTCATTATAAGCAAAAAACGTTCTATACATTTTTTTGATAAAACTAACAGTTTTCGATTTATTCGCTATAAAATGTGTTAGATTTATATCGAAAAAATCAATGTTTTTAATAAGTTTTCTGCTAATAACTCCAAAAGTTGTAGTTTCATCAAAACAACTTTACTTAACAAAAATGTACCTTTTAAAAAAATAAACAAAACCGTTTTATTTTTCTTTAAGACCAATAATAGTAATCGAGGTATACTTTATTATATGTTGGCTCTTCTTCGTCAAATGCTAAATATTGTAGTTTCAAGTCTCTAGCTCAAAAATTAAGTGACTTATAGTGAAAAGAATGTCAGTCCCTATTTTTTCAGCGAAAAAGTGATCGCAAGCAACCTCCTAATCACCACCCTAATTAAAATTAGTCATTTACCTTATTCGGTATTTTTTATTTATGTATTGTTAATAAGTTCTAAAAGTTTGACCGGCTTAGAATGATTATTTTTTAAAAAAATGGAGTTAAAAGCGAATAACGAATTTTTGTAGTTTGGAAAAAATGGCCTTTTCCTCAGAATAGCAAGATTAGCATCAGATATACAAAAAAATGTTTAAATATGAAATAGAAAACAAACGTTTTCAGTGTTTTATTGTTAGATAAAATTGTTGCTTATTTAATTCCCAAGAACAGGGTTTGCCAAAAATTTTTCTACGGCAAAAATTGAGTGAGCTATTGACAATTAAAACTTGCAATAACATGCAAAAACCAGCTTTACCAACCCTTTCAAAGTGACCTCTTTTTGCGACTGAGGATTTTAAAAAGATTTAATATTAATAGGCTTATAGATCTTGTAAAAACCTACATAATTATTTTTTACCATCTTTCTAAGATAAAAAATAAAAAGTTACGGTTAAAAAAACAATATATTTTTTTGAAAAAAAAAAGGAGAAATCCAATTGGAAACATAATAATGTAAGTTAGCGGTATTTTTAATCATTGGCCTTATTCATTCTTATTTATTTATGTATTATTAATAGATTCTAGAAGTTTGACTGGCTTAGAATGATTAGTTTTTAAAAAACTGGAGTTAAAAGCGAATAACGAATTTTTGTAGTTTGGTAGAAATGCCATTTTCTTCAGAATAGAAAGATTAGCATCAGAGATACGAAAAAATGTTTCAATATAAAATTGTAGGTTACTTAATTCTCAAAAACTTTGGTTTGAAAAAATTTTTTCTACGACTAAAATTGAGTGAATCGTAAATGAGTAAAAATTCCGAGGTGAAAAGCTTCGGTTCCTGGCCTAATACTAAACAAATCTAAAAGAGTATGATAAGTATTGGTCGCACCTTAAAAATAGAAAACAAAGTTTGATACCAGAATAGTAAAGACGATTTTTTTTATAGTTAAATGTTCATATTTATATTTGAATGATTACAATGACCTAAAGTTTCAAAAACAAAACTTGGCAATAAATTTTGTCATCCATATACATAGAATAAACAAAGAACCAATAATTCAGGATTACGCGATTTTTTGATTTTATTATATATTTATTTGCCAAACGACTTTGGAGATGATACAATGATTTTATTTTTAAAATTGGTGTATATTTCAAAAACTCCATGTAACTTGTCCATGAATTCATAGGTACACGTGCCAGTATTTACAAAAAGTCCGTCATGGAACAATACAAGAGTAATGCAAAACATAAATCACGAATTTTTACTGTTGCAGTAGCAGATTTTGTACAAAATTTTCACTTCACAGAACAGTAGACCATCTGTAAAAATATTAGTACATTTGACGTTGAGAGGTGACTCAAATTTTTTTGCAGAAATTGCTTGAAAATAAATCAAATAATAATATTTGAGTTATCCTCCCTCTCAAAAAGGTCCGGAACATTGTTTAAATAATCAAAATGTCAAAAAATTAAGGAAAAATTCGATTTTTTTCTTCGTTTTTTATTATAACTTTAAAATTATTCATTTCCAGGAAAAGTTGTACTGACATAAAAGTTGCGTAATTAAATTTCCTACAATATAGAATTGGTTAAAATTAAAAAAAAATAGTCACCCTTGTTGCAAAATAGCAATAATTGCGAAAACACCATACAAAAACAAGTATTCGCATTTTACGTTTTTTAACCATTTATGCTACACTTATGACCTTCATATTTCACCCAGAAAAACTTTATGATACAGTAAAACAATACTTTAAATTTCATTAAGATCGCTTCAATAAATTTTGCAAAATAAATTTTGCAATCCAGCTTTCGCAAAAAAAATTCATTTTTGCAAAATGTTAAAGGACTGAAAATAAAGCAGATAGTAAGTTGAAATTTTTTTTGCATATAGAAGTGTACTGTACCTATCATTTGCAATTTTGCAAAATTAAAATCGATTAACACCACGGCGTCAGGAATTTTTTTTAATAAACATTAATTATTGGTGCTACGCGCAGGAGAGCGGATAGTTTGCTCTGATTGGGCATTCCAATGATTTGATAATGATTGATACATTTTAATTTTTATTACATTTTGATATAAATAAATAAATTTGTTTATTGCAAAATAAAAATACATACTCTATCCTTTGAAATAACACTTTTATTAGCAAAAACTTTCTTTGTTCATATATTTTAACTTAGAAAATAAAAGTTTATTATTTTTAAACATATGCAATTGTTTAAACTATATTTTACAAACAATAATAAAATGAGTTTGATTTTTGTGGAATTAAAATATTAAAATACAGCAAAATATTATATATGTTACAGTTCAAGTTGATTATCCAGTTGGAGTTGACTCCAACTAGTTGGAGTCAACTCTAACGGCTGGTTTCAGTAAAAGTTGATTATAAATATAAAATGAAGATTTGTATTCAACATTTACTAGTAAAAGTAGACTCCAACTAGAAAAGTATACTCTTCCCAATGCCATTTAGTAAAAGTTGATTCTGGTTCACACAAACAGCCGATTCTAGAAATTAAATGTTACTGAATATGTTCAAATTAGTCTAGGCTGTATCGTCGCCCCCGTTAGGTAAATTACTCCGATTCGAATTTTTTGCGCAAACTTACTCAAAAAGATGTCCTTATAACAAATCTACTGGGTGCCAGGCAGTACCTTGATCGATAAATTGTTTAAACATTTTTTTAGACAAATTCACAAAAATAATTTTTTCACTTCGAACATTTTTTTTTTAGATTATTTGGGTTAGTCTGAGCAAAAAAAAGGTATTTTGTGATTTTTCTCTAAAATTGATTGTTGTCGAGTTATACGCGATTTAAAATTTGAAAAATGCGAAAATAGCCACTTTCAAGGCTTAATCCAACTCAGTTAAAATCCATTATTATGAAAGTCAGAAAGTGACCAAATCAAAGTTTATAGCCCTCTCTACAATATCCAGCAGAAATTTTTGTCACTACATATTTTATTACTAATCTTTATTTTTAATTGTTAACAATGAGCTCTAAGTGCTTATTAGGCGGCCGTCAATGGTGAGTGCTAAAGAGTTGCACCATTCCGGCCGTCCAATGGTGAATCTCACTCGCATTCGCATTGATGGCCGCCTCAATACACGCTTAGCGCTCATTGTTGATAATTAAAAATAATATCTTATTAATGAAATAATGACAAAAATTTCTTCAGGATCTTATAGAGGTAGCTTTAATTTTTGATTTTTTTTAGTTTCTGACTTTCATAATATATAATATCATATGGCATTTTTGCCTTTCGGACAGTTCCGGCGCCAATTACATCTTTAACCCTGTTTCAAGTAACTAGTGTCGATGTACACTAGCCCAGGGGGACCGACGGCTTAACGTGCTCTCCGAGGCACGGTGAGACGGCTCGTGTCATTATTGGAAATGAAAATGGTTTGTCTTTGGCAGGACCGCAAATAATGATATGTACCACCAGTGGTACATGTACCACAGATTGAGAACCGCTGCTTTACATAATATGAGATAGAGTAGATAAAAATTATTTTTGTGAATTTGGTTAACAAAAATTGGTTAAACGATTTTTCGACCGCGGTAGGATTGCTATACGGATGTATGTATTTCTTTGAGTAAGTTTGTGCAAAAAATCGAATCAGAATAATTTGCCTAACGGGGGCGACGTTACAGGCTATACTAATAAGTAGTTGAAACGGTCAAAACAAAGAAACGCACACTCATCAAAAATGCATTTGCGATTCTCGTATAATCAACATTTACTGAATCGATCCAGGAAGAGTCAACTCCAACTAGTAAAAGTTGATTTAAATTTTTAAAATCAACTTTTACTGCTCGTTTCAGTTGGAGTTGACTCCAACTAGTTGGAGTCAACTCTAACTGAGAATCAACTTGAACTGTAACATATACACAAAATACAGAAAATAATATATTAGATAAATTTGGAAGAAATTTTGGTGGAAATCAACTTGTGTGAATCGAACACCGGTGTCTTGCGCGTAGCACCAAAAATTAATGTTTATTTAAAAAATTTCCTGACGCCGTGGTAATTAATCGATTTTAATTTTGCAAATTGCAAATTAAAGGTACAGTACACTTCCATAAGCAAAAAAAAAATTCAACTTGCTATCTGCTTTATTTTCAGTCCTGTAACATTTTGAAAAAATGAATTTTTTTTGCGAAAGCTGGATTGCAAAATTTATTTTGCAAAATATATTGAACCGATCTCAATGAAATTTACAGTGTTGTTTTACTGTATCATAAAGTTTTTCTGGGTGAAATATGAAGGTCATAAGTGTAGCATAAATGGTTGAAAAACGTAAAATGCGAATACTTGTTTTTGTATGGTTTTTTCGCAATTATTGCAAATTTGCAACTAGGGTGACTATGTTTTAAATTTTTAACCAATTCTATATTGTATAAAATTTATGCAAAAAATACGCAAGTTTTAATCAGAAAACGAAGAAAAAAGTCGAATTTTTCCTTCATTTCTTGACATTTTGATTATTTAAACAATGTTCCGGACCTTTTTGAGAGGGAGGATAACTCAAATATTATTATTTAATTTATTTTCAAGCAATTTCTGCAAAAAAATTGAGTCACCTCTCAACGTCCATCTCGAAACAGATGCGCCCTGGACTACAGCACTTTCCTATTTAACAAGCGAAGTTGTTACTTCACTTTGATTCTATTGTTATCTACCCGAAATAAAAAAAAATACTCTAAAACAGTGCTTGTTTGATACATTATGCGTTATGTGTATGTTTTTTTACTCTATTTTGGCTTTTGGTGTATAATGATGACCCAGATTTGATCTACGGTTTTGAAATGACCCAAAAATTTTTTCATGTTATGGACAAACATAACATGTTTATATAGTATATTATACTAATTGACAATTCGCTCTCTGTTGTCATATTTAACCTAATAAATGACAAATCTACAGAAGGAATCTTAATGAGAACTAATTAATAACGAATACCAAAGAAAATACTAAAATGGAAACCAGAAGACAAGAGAAAATTAGGTAGACCGAGAATAAGTTGAAGAGAAAGAACAGCAAAGAGGTGAAGAACGTTTAAACCGACATGTACTAGTAGATGGATTTTTTGAGAGAGATCTATAGGAGAACTAACCCAGAACAACCAAAGATGGATCTGAAGAAGACACAGATGAATAAAGACAAAGGTTTTGGGAATTAGAAAGTGAAATCGATGAAATTTAAACAGTTAAGAGCAAATTAGTATAAATCTAAAGGTCTAATCTGAGTCAACGTTGTATAATATGTTTTTTTCTACTGGTTTAACAAAATTACAGCCACTTCCCCTTTGATAGAGGTATCTTAGTACTTTCCTTGTTATTTAGCATTTGTTGTTTTGGTTGATTGCAATTCAAGTTGTTTTCAATGAATTATGCGCAGAAAAATATTTTCGCATTTATTGAATTAGATAATTCTGATATCAGAGTGTTAAGTACCTTTTTATCAGTAATCGTGTTTTTTGACAAAACTTTTATATCATGTTAAAATTAGAAATGCGCTGCTGCCTACAAAACAAAAAACTGTCCAAATTGACAATAACGATGAACTTGGTGTTAAGTAAATTGGATAATATGTAAATATGGTCGACCTTTAACATCTGGTCTAACGATTTATCGAAAAATTGAATAATCAAATTTGTTTTATTTTGAATGCTTTAATTTTTTTGTTTTTTTTTTGACCAAATTTTTATTAAATTTTATAAAATAAAATCACATATTTTTTATATCCAAAAATCCATAAAAATGTCATAAAAATAAAAAAGGTGTTTCTTTGAAGATACTCTTGTAATGATCAACGTAATGTGATGCATTTAATTATATCCTGTCCACTTCTTCATCCCATTTTATGTCCAGTCAGTTTTTGTATTCACGTCTTTTCTCTTTGGTATTGTCTCTTTGTTTTGCACTTTTGTTTTACAACTTACTTTTTCGTGGCTTTACATAACATATCCTGTTTGCCGTTTACCACATCTCAATCACCATTTCTTTTTGTCATACATCATTTAAAATTTCTAGACATTTATTTTATTTGTTGGTATTCGATTCTTTTCTGATTTAGCATTATTTTGATCTTCTCTAGTCTTCTCTACGACTATACAAACAATAAACTCTATTCTGCCCAGTGGCGTGCTGGCCATATAAATGAATCGGTGCAATCACCGAGAGGCCGCGGCCTCTTGAGGCCGGTCAAATAGGTAGTCAAATTTTCACAAAAAATTTTAGATATAACAAAAAAATATATTTTTTCCACCTACTTCTACCGAAAGTATACTTATCCGGACCTGATTGTAGAGAGCAAAGTTGTACTTTTCCTCCCTAGGGAGGAAAAGTAAAAGTGACGTCAAGGTATTTCATTCATGAAATATAACTTATTGACGCCCTGTACAATATCTATTTTCTATTACGTAAGTATCTATACATTTTAACGTTTATTTATAAAAAAAAACCCTGTATTTTGCAGAATGGTAAAAAAGAGTAAATTTTTATTTTGATTTAACAATGTTTACATTAATAATTTGACTTATATTTGACACTTGACAGTTATATTGTACCCACTTGTGAGTTTTAGTTTTAATAAATTTTGTTGGTTAGTTACATAAATAAATTAAGTAATAATGAAAAATGACTTGTTATTAATTTGAGGAAGGTGGAAAAACCATATGTATAACATGGGAGTAAAGTGACTTTTCCTCCCTTGAATGATTACTGCTCTCCGCTACGCGTCGGGAAGTAAACTTCATTCTCGGGAGGAAAAGTAGGCACTTTCCTCCCTTGTTATACAAATAGCTATTTTAATTTCTAATCGAATGTAAATTTTGCTAATAATATTAATAAAACATTTCAAAAAAAATTATTTTTTTTTAATAATTGTAAAATATAGTTTAAGTAAATTAATAAGACTCTTATACATAAATAGATTAATACAGATAATGTTTATTTTCATACATACAAGTATATTTATGTTTTTCCAATTGCCTTCGTATTCTGCAGAATAAAAAATGGAAAAACGTCTTGAACATTTTTGACCGAATTATGGGAAGTATCGAAAAACGATTTGATCAAGACAAATTTTGATACAATAAAAAATGGTATACCTTTAACGGCATTTAAATCATTTACTGAAAAATTAAGAAATTTTTATCCTACCATGTCTGCGACTGCAATTAGAGAATAACTCGTGGATTTTGCTGATAAATGTGTTCATTATGTTCATTCTATATGTTCATTCTACAGAAAATATGAAGGATGAGATGATATTATTGATTTAAGTGATAATGAACATGAAGTAACTAATGACAATGTTGTTGATATCGTGAAAACTTCACTTCCGTGTGGTACTAAAAAGTGTACAGATTGTATAGCTTGCTGTTACGCTGTTTTGCATAAGTACAACTTATATCAGTTGGCTTATCCAAATTTAAATAGTATATAAGCATTTATTAACTCTTTCAGTGACACAAGTATCTTGCAAAGAAGCTTTTCAACGTTGAAATACATAAAAAATCTGTTAAGAAGTAGGTACTTTAAACACAAGATCACTTGGAAACCTTTTTATGCTAATGGCTATAGAAAAAGAAGCTTTGTATGAGCTTAAAAATTATGAAATAATCGACGAATTTGCTCAAAAATCTACTTTAATGCGGAAATTATTGATCGAGAGTTAAGTACATAATTATTTTATAAAATAATTGCAAAAATATGTTTAGATTATTGCGTGGCATTAACATTTTACTTACTTCCTAAAGGTGGAAAGCCTATTAACATTTTAAATATTGTTAAATTAAAGTATTTGCACTGTACTTGTATTTGTACTCTCTTGTATAATTGATTTACTAAAATTCAACTTATACATAATTGAAAAATTCTCAAAATTTTATTTTACTTTTATCTTAATTATATGAAATTCATATTATATTTATTCAGGAAATTATGGTTTCTGCCTTACTGCATACAATATTGTCATACATATTATTTATTATTAATTTGTAAGATTGCCTATTCCTAATTAAAAAAAATATAGCAAATTAAAAAAAATCATTGCATTCACAGTTTTACGTTTAATTTAAAAATAATTTATATTTTTGTTTTCTTGATTTTATAAATAACGAATAAAACAACCTGATAATAGAAGATAAAATAAGGATGGGAGGCCGCTTTTCTATAAAATCACCGGGCCGCTTGGAAAGTTCCAGCACGCCACTGATTCTGCCCAGTGGCGTGCTGGAACTTTTCAAGCGGCCCGGTGATTTTATAGAAAAGCGGCCTCCCATCCTTATTTTATCTTCTATAATCAGAATTTTTATTTCTTATTTATAAGACAAAAATACTTCTTCTTCTATTTGCATAACCATGACTCTGTCTGTTTTTTCAATGTGCCTCTAGTAAGTTGTTCCATCGTTTTCGTGGTCTTCCCACTGATCGTCTTCCTATTGGGGAACCGTCTCTCGCTGTCCTTACTACTCTATTTGTTGTCATTCGGCGTATGTGGTCATTCCATTTATTTTCTTCTGTTTCTTATCCAGTTAATATTGCCCACCTTGAATTTCCTCTGTATATCTGTACTTCTAGCTCTGTGTCCCATATAGTCTTACCATCGATTTTTCGAACGGTTTTTTGTCCTCTCTGTGTCGGGTCGTGTTTCTGCCGCGTACGTCATTATTGGTCTTATGACTGTTTTGTAAATTGTGCCTTTCATTTCTTTTCCGATATTTTTATTTCTCCATATTGTGTCATTCAGACAACCTGCTGCTCTGTTTGTTCTATTCACTTGATCTTCCACTTCTGTTTAGACCCTTTCGTAGCTAGATAGTGTGATATCTAGTTATTAAAACTCCATCACTTGTTCTATTAGCCCTCCAGCTCCAATTTACATATTATTTAATTTGCTGTTATAACCATGTATTTTGTCTTTTTTGGGGAAATTATTATGTTAAATTTTCTGGCGGTTATGTTAAATTGGTGCAGCATACGTTGTAAGAAATGTTTGATCCTTTGCGAAGAGTTGAGTACGAAAGCAGTAAAGTTGGTCTGAAAATCAATAAAGCTAAGACAAAAATAATGGTGGTCGACAGATTCGACACTATTCAACTAACATGTTACAGGCATACCAAATAGTAAACACTTTTGTCTATCTCGGGTCTAGTACAACAACGATGGTAACTGTGAAACAAAAGTTCGGAGACGTATTGGTATGGCAAAAAATGCAATGAGTCGCCTAACTAAAGTTTGTAAAGACAGATCTATCTCTCAAAATATCAAGATGAGACTGGTGAATGCTCTTGTATTCTCAATATTTCTATACGGGGCAGAGATTTGGACTCTTTGAGTCCAAGTGTGGTGCTTTTGAGAGCGGATGCCTTTGAGAAGAAGAGCTGGCTTTGAGTGCTGGAGAAAAATGCTGCGAATAACTTGGAAAGCTCATAGGACAAACGTTTCCATTCTAAACCAACTCGAAATTAAAAAAAAAAGTCTGTCCACAATATGTCTGTAACGAATTCTGCAATTCTTCGGTCATGTTGTTCACAGAGGTGACGATAGTTTAGAGCAGCGGTTCTCAACCTTTTTGAGTGATGTACCACCTACAGTTATTTTTATTATTTTTGGTACCACCTCTATTTTTAAATTGTATTATCAATACTTACTAAGTACTACTATTTTAATTTTTTCTGTGTTTTGTGTACCACCGCCAATAATGATATGTACCACCAGTGGTACATGCACCACAGATTGAGAACCTCTGGTTTAGAGATATTGTTTCTGGAAACGTTCCGGGCAGAAGATCAAGAGGACGATCACCAACTAGATGGTCCTACCAAATTAAGAATTCAGCTGGAAAGTCATTCTGCAAAACACTTAGAGTAGCTGAAGATAGAGACCAATTGCATAAAATTGTTAGGAATATTGGAAGAAATCACGATCCTCAGTAATGGGAAACGACAAGAGAGAGAGATACGTTGTAAATCATCTTCACTTTAAGACATTAGTATTGCATCGTCTGCATAGCAGATTGTTTTAAGTTGTTTTTCCATTTATAGAAAATATTATAAAATCTATATTAAACATACATATATTTCTAATGGATCTATCTTCGCTAATTTCAAGATAACCGCGAACCGCGATACATCGCCTGGTTCTGTCCACTCAGCAAAACCGAAAACATCCACAACGAACTTTTCCCAGAAACACATATTACTATCTAAAAAAATATATACAATTGCTGAGTAGTATTTTGTGTAAAAGTCTGTGTTTATATTATCAGCCGAATAATACCTATTTATGGCTCAATTGAATGTCTTAATTTTAACCGTTTTGAAATACATGGTGTGTATAAAACATACAACTGGAATTAATGAAATATTATTCAAATGGCTCGAACACTATGTATGGAAATAAAATATTTTTGAAATGTTTTGTTAATATCATTCGATTAGAAATTAAAAAAATTGTTACATCCAAATTTTTTTGTGAAAAAAACTTATTTGACCGGCCTCAATAGGCCGCGGCCTCTCGGTGATTGCACCGATTAATTTATATGGCCAGCACGCCACTGATTCTGCCCCTATTTTGAAACCATTCGATTATTGATTAGCTCTTTTATTTGTTTTTATCTATATCTTTCTTTAGTATTCTTTTATCTTACCTAATTTAGCCTTCTACTTTAGATGCTTTCATCTTTCATTATATTTCTTTCTATTCTAGTTAAGCTTTGTCTTCGTCTTCTCCACTCTACTCTTCTACTCTATAGACATATTCTGCCCACATTTTAAATCTCTGTTGATGTCTATTCAATTGTTTTGTTTGTTTCTATTTGCTTCTTTTGCTATTTACAATTATTTGCACCTTCTGTATACTTTCCTTTGAATTTAGGACAATTAAAGTCTACTCTGTCCGCATTGTCGAGCCGTTTGATGACTATTCTTCTTGTATTTGTTTTATTCACTTGGCGTTTCTTTAATATTTTCTTTGATTTGATTCATATTGACTTTTCTGCTGCCTTTTTTTGAATCCCTCCTAATATATAAACATTTCTTTTATTTATTTCTATTCTCTATTTTTCTGCTTTAGCATGGTCTTCGTCTTTTCCGGACTCTACTCATCTTCTCGATAGGCATACAGTTTAATTCTGTCCATCTTTTCAATTCCTTTGATGTCTATTCAGTTGTTTTGTTGTTGGTATTTGCTTCTTTTCATCTTTAGCATTTTACTCTTTCCTTTAACTTTAAATAGATTTAGCTGTATTGTGTTAATTTTTGAATTCTTTTTAATGATCACTTATTTCTTTTATTTGTTTGTATTTCCTTGTTTTTCTTTAGCATTGTTTTGATTCTGCCATTTTTTCCTTTTGAGTTTATAGACATTAAGCTCTATTGTGAATCCTTTTTTATGGTTAGTCATGTCTGTTATTTGTTTGTGTCGTGTGTTCGCTTGTTCCTCCTCTATCCTTGTCTGCATCTTCTCTATTCTACACAGCTTTTACCTTTTGTATACCATTAATTTGTTTCCTAGTCAGTTCTTTGCTTTTTTCTATATGTTTACTTTTTTTTTTGTTATTTCTCTGTAACCATTTTTTGTCTATCTCTCTTCATTTTTTAAAGAATATGATGACTTCTTACCTTTATTACTTCGCTATAAAGTCATGACTCTACTATTACCCAGTTAAAATGCCACGAATCATGAAATTTTTGAAGTCTATGTTCACATAATTCAAGATACAAGAGGAAGAGAAGGAATATGAATATAAATAATATGAACTTAATTAATGCTTTTTGTCAATTTAATCAAAATATGATATCAACATGCGCATTTGATTAGTAATAATATATATTTTGATGTCATCAGCAAATCCATATTATCAGCTGAATATACATTTCCTATCCTTTGTTCCACTTTCCTTGGCGGTATTTAAAAACATACAATTTTACGAACTTCTTATCTTTCCTGTTAATGAATCTCGTTGATGAATTTTTAATATCTTCAACATAAATATCTAGATTTAATACATTTCGGGCGAACATTATGTAAGTAAGGTCATCCAAACAAACAAAACAAATTCAGTGATTCGTGACCAAAATCGTCAAAAATATGATTTAAATTGCACTGTGTCGGCGCATTTAAAAAAATTACATGCAATTTATATTTTATTCATCATAGCAATAACTATTTCGTATTATATTTTTTTTTTTTTGACGTTACAGCGAGGCTACCACGACTTATTGACATTGAGGATTATTGTTTTAGTGGTTGTAGATCATAAATTATAGACTTGAAACCGTTTTTCTTCGTAGATCTGGAAGAAATTTTGTGTGTACCCTATATCTCTTAAAATTATTCCTAAAGATAATTTATAACAGAATTTATCCACTGTATGAAAGTTGGTACGAGGGAGGCTTTGTTCTCAGCACAAGTCTTACTCCAGAGATGCAGAGATGTTAATTGCGACGTATACACATGTCTGGTTGATTACAAGATGATGAAAATACTAAAAGAAACAGGAATTAACAACCAAGATCTGAAAATAATTAGAAACCTTTACTGGAATCACAGCAAATCTCAAAGTTGAAGATGAACACACCTGTATTTTGTCTCCTCATCTTCAATCCTGAATCTCCAATATCTACTCTGAAAGATTAAAAAGGAATTCTAATAAACGAGTACGTGCTGCTAAACAATATCAAATGTGCGATGACACCATAGTATTGCAGATAACCTAGAAGACCTACCAGTCTTTATGAGCAAAATCACGTATTATAGTCAACAATATGGACTCGTATATCGTATATAACGTAAAGAAGACAAAGCTTATGATCATTAGCAAGAAAAATGTAACAGAAGGTGAACTCTACGTAAACTAAACCCCTGTAAAAAGAGTGACGCACTACAGCTACTTCGACACCATAATAAATGAAGAACAGCCAATAGAAAGCAGATCTGAAAAGCTAGATCCACCATCAACCGGATGGGGGCATTCTTCATAAGCCACAACCCCTTTCTTGGTATAAAAGTAAGAATGCTTCGATGCTACGTCTTCTTTGTCCTTTTTATTGTATTGAATCGTGGACCTTAAACGAAGGTACCTATATGCAGAAAATTGGGAGCATTTGAGATGAAGCTGTATCGGAGAATACTTAAAATCCCATGAACTGATCGAATAACAAACGAGGAAGTCCTCAGAGGAACCGAGAGGTACTGAAGTACGGATGCGAAATATAGACCATCGCCAAAGCAGATAGAAACCGTATTTGAACTGTTTGGGAGGAATAATTCTTGGCACATTCATAAAAGGTATCTTAACCTTTAACTACCCGCGCATCAAGTTATAACATAACTACACGCGTGGCGTACTTTGTACGCCACAAGAAAATACACTTAAAAACAGCGGATTTGTTTAATTTTTTTTGAAAAAATACACTTAGTTGTTTGTTATAAACCTTATTCGGTATCAGTGAATACTTGGAGTTCCTTTTTAGTAAGCCAATTGGGATTTATAACTGGAATCATGGAATAACTGGATTCCATGGTAAATAAAATTACTAATAAAAAATTTTTTCAAATGTGATTTTTTACAGAAGAAAAAGTATTGTTTACAAAGAAAAATATATTTTTTGCCATAATGACTAAAAAACAATTAAAATATGTACTTATATTACGACTTATAGTAATATAATCCTGGGGTATATTGTCCACCACCGGAAACAACAAATAATAAAATGTTAATTACGATCTTTCCAGAACGCCGATTATAACGAAACTAAAACCAAATTGTAAAGCACATTCCAGTGATAGGTTAGAAAAAGAAGCAAGGTCAAAAATTAAATTTTTAAATATATTTCCAGTAGAATTCTTATATCTGGCGTACAAAGTACGCCAGCGCGTGTAGTTAAAGGTTAAGGAAAATGGTATCTTATGATGTCGAAGCTTGGACTCTTAATGTTGACCCTAATGAGAAAGCTAGAAGCTTTTGCGATATGGCTTTTCAGGACAATTTTGAAAATACCGTGGACCGTTAATATTACGAACAAAATGATGTTGCATCAAATGGGAAGAGACAGAGAACTTTTGAGCATCATTAAAAAGAGAAAAACAGCATATTTTGGCACATACTTAGAAATGATGAGTACGAGTTGTTTCAGTTGATTATGAATCGTAAAATCGCAGGAAAAAGGGGTCCTTGTAGACACCAAATATCCTAGCTAAAAAACATTCGCATCTGGACCGGGTTAAATACAAAGAGGGTTTTCAGAAAAGCAGAAGATAGAGACAAATTTGCAATGGTTAGAGTCAACCTTCATTAGTTGATTCGGCACTAGAAGAAGAAGAAGAAGGAAAAGATACAACTATTAACTACTATGAACATTATATATTTCAATTATGTATATGTTACAGTTCAAGTTGATTATCCAGTTGAAGTTGACTATTCCTATTTCGAGTCAACTCAAAAAGGCTGGTTTTAGTAAAAGTTGATTATACAGGGTAGTTCATCTTATTCGCCTCGGTCTCTGTACAGAAAACCACTTGATATTTTAAAAAAATTTCTTCACAGAAATATACAGGGCCTTTAATACTACAACCTAAAAATAATGTGAATTATACAGGGTGTTCCAAAAAAGAGTGGTATATCAAAGTTATATTTTTTCTTATGGAATGCCCTATATCTGATGACATTATTGAATTGACCTTAAAAAATAAGCTATACTTTCATAAGGGTTCCCTATACCTAAATACAGGGTGTTTTGATTTATTTCGATTTTTATAAAAATGTAAGGTTTTAGAAAAAAATAAATATCTACCAATCTAAGAAGCAGTAACAAATTCTTTCTTGGATCTTAATAAAAGACTATTTAGAATACTTAAACAGATGCTTATTGCAACAAAATTTCTTACAGGGTGGTCAAAATATGAGATTGTTCTATTAACAAATTCAAGCTGTAATAACTTACTTATTTTAAATGGAACACCCTGTATCTTACTAGTCTATCGCGTAGAAAATTTACTTAGCTTTCAATTTGTACTAGGGTTTCCTATACCTATCTTTTTACAGGGTGGTCAAAATATTAGATTGTTCTATTAACAAATTCAAGCTGTAATAACTTACTTATTTTAAATGGAACACCCTGTATCTTACTAGTCTATCGAGTAGAAAATTTACTTGGCTTTCAATTCTTATTAGGGATTCCTATACCTATCTCCCTTCATTTTTTAAATATTTAAAGATTTCCTAATTTGTAAGCTTTAAAAATTAGAATTAAGTACCTATGTCGTGGTTATGTACAACACATCACCAATACCGGCAATATACTTAAATATCTTAGTCAAGATAGTTTCATTAATAAAATTCACATTTTTATCATTTAATCACACAGAGTGTTCTTATTTTAAATGACATACTCGATATTCTATTCTTTATAATGGAAGATATTTAAAATCTCTTCAATTCCATGTTAACATTCTCAATACACATGTTATTCTGTACATATAAATTCCCATGTTATTCTGTAAATACCCATTTTTACATATTTTTGTACAATAGGCTCGTTTTCGTCAAAGTAGCCATTGCATTTAATTGTTTGTAATTGCGATTTAAAGATTCAAACAAAAAGTGGCGTTTTTAAATTTACTTAATAACCGTTGGGTTAAGATATGGAAAATACTTATACGGAATGAAATATAATTTAAATATCTTCCAGTATACGGCATCTAATATAGGGTATGCAGTTTAAAATAAACGTACTATTCAATTTCACATGTAGGCCAAAATAAACTAAAATAATACAACACTCTGTGTGACTACATGATAACACTGAAAATTTCATTAATGACAGTATCTTGTCTAAGTATATTGCCGGTGTTGGTGATGTGTTGTACATAAACACGACATAGGTACTTATGTAATTCTAATTTTTAAAGCTTACAAATTAGGAAATTTTTAAATATTTAAAAAACGAAGGGAGATAGATATAGGAAACCCTAATAAGAATTGAAAGCTAAGTAAATTTTCTACTCGACAGACTAGTAAGATACAGGGTGTTCCATTTAAAATAAGTAAGTTATTACAGCTTGAATTTATTAATAGAACAATCTAATATTTTGACCGCCCTGTAAAAAGATAGGTATAGGAAACCCTAGTACAAATTGAAAGCTAAGTAAATTTTCTACGCAATAGACTAGTAAGATACAGGGTGTTCTATTTAAAATAAGTAAGTTATTACAGCTTGAATTTGTTAATAGAACAATCTCATATTTTGACCACCCTGTAAAAATTTTTGTTGCAATAAGCATCTGTTTAAGTATGCTAAATAGTCTTTTATTAAGATCCAAGAAAGAATTTGTTACTGCTTCTTAGATTCGTAGTTATTTATTTTTTTCTAAAACCTTACATTTTCATAAAAATCGAAATAAATCAAAACACCCTGTATTTAGGTATAGGGAACCATTATGAAAGTATAGCTTATTTTTTAAGGTCAATTCAATAATGTCATCAGATATAGGGCACTCCATAAGAAAAAATATAACTTTGATATAACACTCTTTTTTGGAACACCCTGTATAATTCACATTATTTTTAGGTTGTAGTATTAAAGGCCCTGTATATTTCTGTGAAGAAATTTTTTTAAAATATCAAGTGGTTTTCCGTACAGAGACCGAGGCGAATAAGATGAACCACCCTGTATAATATATAAATATGTATATATAATATATAAATATGTATATATATGTATAATATATAAAATGAAGATTTTTGATTCAACATTTACTAGTATAAGTAGACTCCAACTAGAAAAAGTAGGTATACTCTTCCCAATGCCATTTAGTAAGAGTTGATTCACACAAACAACCGACTCTAGAAATTAAGTGTAACTGGATATGTTCAAATCGGGATAAGTAGTTGAAACAGTCAAAACAAAGAGACGCACGTGATCAAAAAAGCACGTGAGATTATACTCGTATAATCTACATTTACTGAATCGATCCAGGAATAGTCAACTCAAACTAGTAAGAGTTGATTCTATTTTTTCCGCGATCTACTTTTACTAACAACGGTTAGGAAGAGTCTACTTCAACTAGTAAAAGTTGATTCTATTTTTTCCGCGATCTACTTTTACTAACAACGGTTAGGAAGAGTCTACTTCAACTAGTAAAAGTTGAATTAAATTTTTCAAATCAACTCTTACTGCTCGTTTTAGTTGGAGTTGACTTGAACTAGGAATAGTTAACTCTAACTGAGAATCAACTAGAACTGTAACATTGTATATATGTTACAGTTCAAGTTGATTCTCAGTTAGAGTTGACTATTTCTAGTTCGAGTGAACTCCAACTAAAACGAGCAGTAAGAGTTGATTTGAAAAACTTAATTCAACTTTTACTAGTTGAAGTAGACTCTTCCTAACCGTTGTTAGTAAAAGTACATCGCGGGAAAAATAGAATCAACTTTTACTAGTTTGAGTAGACTATTCCTGGATCGATTCAGTAATTATAGATTATTCTAGTATAATCTCACGTGCTTTTTTGATGAGTGTGCGTCTCTTTGTTTTGACCGTTTTAACTACTTATCACGATTTGAACATATCCAGGAACATTCAATTTCTAGAATCGGTTGTTTGTATGAATCAACTCTTACTAAATGGCATTGGGAAGAGTAGGTATACTTTTTCTAGCTGGAGTCTACTTTTACTAGTAAATGTTGAATAAAAATCTTCATTTTATATTATTATAATCCACTTTTACTAAAACCAGCCGTTTGAGTTGACTCGAACTAGGAATAGTCAACTCTTACTGGATAATCAACTTTAACTGTAACTTATACAATATAAAAAATGAACACTTGAAGATAAAAAGATACAAAAAATATTTTCTGTAGCTGGCTGTAAAAATAAAAAGGTACTTTTTGTATAAAATATATTAAAAAGTAATCAAAAATTATCTACTGCCAGTTTATTAAGCATCTTCGAATAGACGTGAACACTTATCCCGAGTTTATCGTAAAGGTCAGCCAATCCGGCAACGTGGCGGAAAGCGAATTAGCATTCCTGCGAATGCTGCGTAGTCCTGCGATACGGTTGAATTGTTTCGTGCAAGTTTCGGTGGCAGGAGAGAACGAGAACGTTTTCTTTGTTTGGGACGGAACTGGTCGATCTCGATCCTCTACTCTTCACCGCTGGCATAATATGATAATCTATTACAGAAGTCTCTTTTTCAATCGAGATAGGTCTGCGTTTTCTTACAGCTGAGCTGGTTGGTGAGGGGCGACTTCGCACACTTGTTGTATTTGTATTCAGTTTATTTTAGAAGAATTTATCATTGCAGGAATGAATAATATTTATTTAGAGTATTTTCACCACTTTTGTGTAGTTTGGAGCAATTACTTCATATCTCATTATAATATTGTTTTTTATCACAATTAGTACAAGATAGACCAGGCAGGGCCGCCGAGAGGGATGAGCGGGCCCCGATAAGAAGTGAAGAACGGGCCCCCGGCAAAAAGTGAAAAGCATTTATTTTTTAATTTTTCTAGAAACAAAATTATCAATAATAAAAAATAAGAAACATTTCAAATAGGTATAACTTTTATTAATATTTTTATAATAGTGAAAATATTTGCAATATCGGTACTTTTGGAGTTATTTGATTGGCAAAGATGTCTACTAAATTATTATCAATGCATAAAGTTGTTAGACCAGTTAATCGATCCCGTTTCATTGTAGATCTCATAGCATTTTTTATTCGAGAAATAAAACTAAAGGATCTTTTCCCTTTTGCGACTATCACCGGTAATGTGCAAAATATTCTTGACGCTATAACGACCTTAGAAAGAAATGATTCTAATTTGGAATGTTTAATTTTATTAAGTAAATCTATTGGAGAAAGGTAAAATTCACAAATATTTTCCTTGTATATCGCTCTATCGTCTTCTTTATAAAACTCGCGCAATATTATCAATTTTTTCTTAATATTGGCGTTATCTTTCTGTCCATAAAGTGTTAAATAGGGAATGAATTTCAATTGCCGCATTAAATCTTCTGGTTAAGTTGCTTATTATACAATCTATGACGATACTAAATATTTCACAGCTAAATATTGCGTCGGGTTCAAAATTATCAGTCGCCTCAATACTAGGCCCTATATTTCAAAATGGAGGTAAAGTGAGGAGCAAAAAAAAACGGGAAAAAATTACGTCATGGGTTTGGTCGACGCCGGGCCCCTTACATCGCCGGGCCCCGGTAAAATGTACCGGCTATACCCCCCTCTCGGCGGGCCTGAGACCAGGGCGCATCTGTAAAAATATTAGTACATTTGGACGTTGAGAGGTGACTCAAATTTTTTTGCAGAAATCGCTTGAAAATAGCTCAAATAATAATATTTGAGTTATCCTCCCTCTCAAAAAGGTCCGGAACATTGTTTAAATAATCAAAATGTCAAAAAATGAAGGAAAAATTTGATTTTTTTCTTTGTTTTTTGATTATAACTTTAAAAGTATTCTTTTCCGAGAAAAGTTGTACTGACATAAAAGTTGCGTAATTAAATTTCCTACAATGTAGAATTGGTTAAAAATAAAAAAAAACAGTCATCCTTGTTGCAAAATAGCAATAATTGCGAAAAAACCATACAAAAACAAGTATTCGCATTTTACGTTTTTCAACCATTTATGCTACACTTAGGACCTTCATATTTCACACAGAAAAATTTTATGATACAGTAAAACAATACGTAAATTTCATTAAGATCGGTTCAATAGATTTTGCAAAATAAATTTTGCAATCCAGCTTTCGCAAAAAAAATTATTTTTTTAAAATGTTACAGGACTGAAAATAAAGCAGATAGCAAGTTGAAATTTTTTTTGCGTATAGAAGTGTACTGTACCTTTCATTTGCAATTCGTAAAATTAAAATCGATTAACTACCACGGCGTCAGGAATTTTTTAAATAAACATTAATTATTGGTGCTACGCGCAGGACAGCGGATAGTTTGCTCTGATTGGGCATTCCAATGACCTTTGATAATGATTGATACATTTTAATTTTTATTACATTTCGATATAAATAAATAAATTTGTTTATTGCAAAATAAAAACACATACTCTATCCTTTGAAATAACACTTTATTTAGCAAAAACCTTTTTTGTTCATATATTTTAACTTTCAAGAGAATAAAAGTTTGTAAAATGAGGGAATTTTACAATATATAATTCACGTCCCATCTGCTCAGCGCGGTAAAGTTCCAATGAGAATAGTTCCCTTTGTACTCCAAACAGAGTAAAGTAAATCAAAAATGAATAACCATTTTCAATGTCGTTACAACACGAAACTACAGCCGCGCGATATTCTAGTCCAATCAGAGAGTGCCGCAAGCACCTCTACCGGTTTCGAAACTTATTAGTCTCTTATCAGGAGGCACATATGCTGCTCTCCCCGATCCAACCAAAACAAACCCCGGCGTTTGTTTTGCACACTGCACGCCGGGGTTTGTTTTGGTTGGATCGGGGAGAGCAGCATATGTGCCTCCTGATGAGAGACTAATAAGTTTCGAAATCGGTAGGGGTGCTTGCGGCACTCTCTGATTGGACTAGAATATCCCGCGGCTGTAGTTTCGTGTTGCAACGACATTAAAATTGGTTATTCATTTTTTTAGTATTTTACATTATAATTATTATTTTAGTTCCAAGTAATGCCTGGAGTCTGGAGTTGTTCATTAATTTTTCAGTCAATTTTCTTGTCAATTTTCGTTGCAATTTCTTACTAAGTTCTTCAAGCTTTAGTATCTTCTATAACCTACTTTGTTTGATTTGTACCTATTCTCTTAGTAGTTTTGTAGAATTTTTGAAGACAAGCTTCTATACTGACGTTGTAATACTTTTTTTCTATAGTAAAATGCTGACATGATTTGAACTTTTTATCGCCAATCTCCAATCTTCCGGAATATCTCTTTATTTTATTAGACATGAATTATTAAAGGTCTTGTAGAATCTCTGGTCCGTATTTTAAAATGTTTCCAGGTTTTGAAGGTTTCCCATTTTTCATTTTCTGTAGGGCTTTTCATATCCCACCAATCTTTATTGGTATAACCGTTATCTGTTGATCTAACAATAACATATTTTTGCTACTTATATATTTTGTTGTGTAATTAATAAAAAAGTTTAGAGAAAATATAAGGAAGTACAAAATAATACAGTTAAATAAACTTCTAATGAAAAGAAAGGCATAGGAAACTAGAAAAAAAAAGCGAAGTTAGAAATCTAAAATTAAATTACAAAACTAAAATAATGTTGACAACGAGGAAATTATAGAAACTCAAAAAATAACCACCTAGACATAAAACTACTGCCAACCATTATCTTGTTGTTCTTTTATATAGGCAGTACTGCCTGTTTTTCTTCAACGGTGCCTTTCATTCATTGCCTAAGTTGTCATTCCATATTTTCCTTAGGCGTCCTATACTTCTTCTGCCTAACAACTGTGACTTGTCCCTGGCTATTCTTGCTATCCTTGATTACCATTATAGCCGTCATTAGCCATTAGCCAACCATTATACAAGTCAAAAATAAAACCACCATCAAGTAAAGAAGAAAGACACCGAAAAATAAATAGTACAAAAAGTTGTATCTGAAGATATACCAGACTAACAGAGGACGAAATAAGAAACGCAATGAGCACTATGTGAAATAAAGAAGGTCCAGGTGGAGACGAAATAGTATTAGAAATTATAATCTATGGAGGACAACACAAATCATAAAAATACTAAAAATTATTTTAAATAAATGTATAGAAATAAGTAAAGTACCCACAAAATTGGAAGCATTTGGGATGTGGCTATATCGGAGAATTCTTAAAATTCCGTGGACTGACCGGGTCGCAAATGAAGAGGTCCTTAGAAGAATGGAGAAGAACCGAGAGGTACTAAATACTATCAAATCTCGAAAGTTGGAATACTTTGGACACATTATGCGAAATGAATCCAGATATGCCCTCCTACAAGCAAGTAAAAATATTTGGAAGGCAAGGTCCAAGAAGAAGAAGAACATCCTGGTTAAAGAACCTTAGAACCTGGTTCAACACAACAACTGTGCAGCTTTTCCGCGTTGCTGCAGATAAAATAAAGATTGCCATGATGATTACCAACAACAACATTGTCCACAAAACTCCAATTAACTCAGAGAGCTATGTAACGGAGAATGCTTAAAATTAAGCTCAGCTATCGCAAATCCAATGAAGAAATAAGAACACTATCAAAAGTAACAGATTTAATCCAAAAGATTGCCATGTTAAAATGGATATTTTGTTAAAGTTTGATAATATTAAAGAACTTATATTGACTTACTAATATTTTTTAACTTATTTTCTTATAAAACTATAAAATAATTTTTTTAATTGGACTTTAATTCGCTGATTACATGCCCTTTTCAAAAATGTCGTTTTTCCAAGTTTTCTAATTAACTGATGTTTTTATTTCCCTGTATTATATTTTTTTATATTTACTGTAGCACGTGTATTTTATTTTTAATTTAAATAAATACGAATTTCCGGATGCCGCCGCCACTGGCATTTCAACCAAAAAAAATGTACGCACTTTTGTCTAATCGTCAAAATTTGGCAACTCCGCGTCCGCATAACCTTGTAGATTTGATATGTTGTTCGCGGACGTGCACCGCTCGGCTTACGTAATAATCCCATGCGAGCCCCCCCAGCACCCCCCCGCATATCACTTGCTTTGGCCCCCTCCCAAATTTCGGCAATTTGCGCCAAGTTCATCACAACATTTTTCCTGGTTAACACAAATAGACTACTGCAAAAACCCATTGCATTCTATGAACATTAAACATTTTTGTGCGCGTCCGTCAAAAAAAAATTGATTAGATTAGTAGAGGGATTAGCGATTTTAGCGATGACCTTTTGTGCCCCGAAGGGATGAAAAAGTAGTGTGAGTAGACGAAAAGTGCGTGTTTGGAAATAGCGGATCATAAATAAAATGGCAATGCGAGGTAGGTGAAAGGGAAGGATGTTGTTTATTGTTTTTCTGCATGAAACTCCTTTTTTTGTTAATTATATTAACTCCTATAATAGAAACACCACTTCAAGCTTATTTCTGGTATTAAATTTTAGCGAAACCAAATACCAGATGTTATTATATAACCTCTACATCTCATAATTAATTAAAAACGACAAAAAAAATACAACAATATCTGCAACAAGTAATGTTCCTGCAGACGATTCCTGCTGCATGCAGTAGTTCATGAAGATAGCAACAAAGCGGAGTTACGGCATTTTATATGTTTCCTTTATAAAACAATCATAAATAACTCACAAACTCTAGCAATAAATTATCTGAAACAATATTATTCCTGCAAGCTACAAAATTCCTGCGGCAAGCTGTATTTATTGAAGATAGTAACAGGAACATTTGACGAAATATAACCTAATAGCTAATAATATGTTTTCCCTGTTCATAAAAAACTATAAAAAATTTTGAAAACTAAATAATCTTCCTGCAAATGGTTCTAGATTCTAGATCAATATACCAGTACCAATTGACCAAATTTTAAATCCAGCAGTAGTAATTTAGTTTGGATTCCTTAAAAAACTATAAATACTTTCTTGGAAATACAATCCAAGAAAAATATTATCTGTAATATTATCACTGGTGTATCCTCTTCCTGTGTGTTATCCTTTAAGAACATTGGCAATCCTCACAGCCCATTTTATTTTGCCTGCAGCAGTTCTGAAGAGTCCTACTGTTGTTTATCAACTTCACTGCTTTAAATTTTTCAACTAGGACATACATCTTCTCGCCGGTAATATTTTTCCATCCACTTTACCTTGTATAATCAATCTCATCAACTTATATGTTTCATTTCTTAGTGTGTGATCAATAGCTCATTTTTATTTCCTTCATCCATCCACCCAATGGCACCACAGCCCAAAGCGGGCCTTGGGCTCCTTCAGCAAGCTTCTCCAATCACCTCGATTTACTGCTGTTCTTTTCCATGAATGCGTTTTTAGGAGGTTTTTGGCATCCTCATCTACTTCGTCTTCCCATCTCTTTTTTGGTCTTCCAACAGTCTTTTTCTTTGCATTCTTGCATTTAGCAATTTTCTAGGGATTCTATTGTTTCCTTCACACCTTTGAGTATTGAACCTGGTGGTATACTTTCTGTATTTACAATTAATTTTCCTGTCCTTCTATAACGACCATTATCCTGCCTTTATATAATCCTGCAAGAAGTTCTTGCTGCTTGCATGAAGTTCTTTTTGAAGAAAGTTAAAGAGCAAACTTAGGGTATTTTAAAGGGATCAATAACCCATTGCATTCTATTGATATTGAACATTTTTGAGCGCGTCTATCGTCAAGAAATTGATTAGATTAGTAGAGGGATAAGCGATCGAGGTAGCGATATTAGCGATGACCTTTTATGCCCCGAATGGATGAAAAAGTAATGTGAGTAGATGAAAAGTGCGTGTTTGGTTTGAAAACCGGATCATAAATAAAATGGCAATGCGAGGTAGGTGCCTTAGATGCTAGGGAAGGCTGTTGTTTATTTTGTTAATTATTATATTAACCCCTATAATAGAACCTGAACTTCCAACGCTACTATCCTGAAGATAGTAACAGGAAAATTTGACGCATTATCAACGAAATTGCCAATCTGTTTTTTCTTTTGATTTAAAAATATTAAAAAGTGGTTCCAAATGCTGAAAACGTGGTCACGAGATGAAAAAAAGTCCCTATCTAGAGATTTTCATGTTTACAGTTGTTTTCTGATACTATCGTAGAGTCGTAATACGCAGGAATAGGGTACAAAAATGTATGTATTCTGGTTCAAAGCTCAGGAATAAGTGAGCCATGTCAGAGTTTATTTTGGCCGGCAGAGAAAGTGAAAAAGAACGCGTATATTGAAAACGCTGTAAAAAGTTTTGTGGTTTATCAATTTTATCGCTGTAAAGTAGATTCTTCTTTTTTAAGTATGTACCAACGTAAGATGTAAGTTAACCTAAGATTTAGTAACAATAAATGCCTTAAATTTGTTAATGCATAAATAGTGAAAATATACTTGAAATAATCAAAATTTTGTAAAGATCCATTCAAAAAGTACAAAATTCTGCATAATTCTGCTACTAATGTTCATTAATTTTAAAATATATAGTAAGAAGATACAGAATCACTTTGGTTTAGCTGCCTATAACTGCCTATGCATTGCTGGCAGTTGTTTGAATACAAAAGTGGGAAATGCCGCATATTACATGATTATGGCGATTGTTGAGTATGTATGGGCGTTTGTACATAAGTAATAGGTTCTGAATATTGTACTTTATAGAGAAAATGTATATATTAGCAATTTCAAAAGTCCCTTAAGTATAATATAAAATTTTAAAGAAATATGCGTTTAAAATAAAATTTTCGAATTTCTTTCGGCAATATTGGATCCGCCATTTTGTTAAAAAAATAATATTAGATTTGTAATCAGCAACCTTAAGCTACCAAATTTGACAAAAAAATTTGTTTTGATTGATATTTTCAATTTTCTTTAAAATTATGTCAGAATCATAATCAGCGATGCCAAAACCCCTTAAGAGCGAAAGTAATTCCGAAGTGTATAAACAATATACGCTTTTAAAACTTCATGACCACGTTTTCGGCATTTAGAACCACAGTGAAGCGGTTCTACATAAATGTGCCAGTACCAATTGGCCAAATTTTAAATAGTGTATAGATAATATTTTATATTTTGGCCTCCGTAAAAGAAAACTGTAAATATCGTATACCGAAAATACAATATAAGAAAAATATTAACTTCAATTATATTTTCGCGAGCAAGCTAATTCCTGGTGTATCTTCTTCTTCCTGTGCCTCATCCTTAAAAGATATTGGAGATCATGACTCATAAGGGCCCATTTTACTCTATTTTTCAACCAAGACGTGTGCAGACTCACCGGTACCATTTTCCTTTCACTGTATATCCAATCACATTAACTCATATTTTTTATTTCTTAGTCTGTGATCAAAGTAGCTCATTTTTCTTTCCTTCATAATGTTGAGTATTGAGTAATGAAGAAAGTAATAAAGTAAACTTAAAATATTTCAAAGGGATCAGTAATTTCTTTTCCGGACTCCTAATATATTATCATAGTTTCCACCGCTTTCTAGCTCGCCAGTCATCATCCTGTAGGTAGATGCCTTTCGTTCATGGCTTGTCTGATGTCCAATTGTCATTTCTTCCTTGAGCTTCCTCTATTTCTTCTGTGCACTGGTCTCCACTCATTTCTCTGCATATCATTTTCTTTTTCCACCTGTCTCAATTCATACGTCTTACATGTCCGTACCATCTCAAATTCTTGTCTTCAATGGTGTATTGTTGATTCAATACCTATTCTTTTTCGTATCTCGTAATAATTTATTATTTTGTCGTCAAGTAAACTACTACAACGTCTGCAAAACCTCATTCTATTGACAGGATGTTAATTTTTAAACATTCTGTCATGTACAAGACGTCAGCTCCATAAGGTGCAACTTGCTTTCGACTATGGTCTTGTAGATTCTGATTATTTGATTATTTTTAAAATTTTTGCTGCTGAACACTAATTATATTATGCAAAGGTGTAACTATTTCCTGAAATTAGAAACAGGATACGCCGGATTATAAATTTAGTATTGATAATTAATTTATTTCCTTTTAATCTCGAATACCTAGAAAAACTATTAGTCCTGTCGCCAGGGGGGGGTGCAACGGCCTCCTTTATTCAGATGGACTTAAGTTTTTTATGTATTTTGACCCGTAGAACACGAATTTTTTGGGTAACAGTTGATCCGGATGTCGATAAGATTGTTATAAAGAACTTGAGGAATTACATAACAGCGATTTTTCGCAAAACAAATTTTTCTTTGTATTTTTTGGGTCATTCTAAGCAAAAAATGTTCTAACAAGTTTTTTCATAAGATGCATAGTTTTCGAAATAAACGCGGATAAACTTTCAAAAAAGCGGAAAAGCGCAATTTTTGAACCCGAATAACTTTTGATGATTAAAAAACAAAATAGCAATTCTGCTTACCGCATTTGAAAGTTCAAGTCAAATTCTATCGGTTTTCATTATTTGCATTGCTAAAGATTATTTTTTTTTTATTTTAAACAAAGCTATAAACACGTAGTGCTTGAGTGATGTTTTCAATGCATTTCTCATTTAAAATCGAACGAGTAGGCGAGCCTACAAACAGGCAATTTCTACGTAGCGTGAATTAAAACGCATGCATTGGGTACGGGAAACACTATTTGTTTATAGCTCTGTTTGACAATAAAAAAAATTAATTTTTAGCAATGCAAATAATCAAAACCGATAGAATTTGACTTGAACTTTCAAATGCGGTAAGCAGAATTACTATTTTATTTTTTAATCGAAAGTTATTCGGGTTCAAAAATTGCAATTTTTCGATTTTAAAGTTCAACCGCGTTTATCTCTAAAACTATGCATCCTATGAAAAAACTTGTAAGAATATTTTTTGCTTGGAATGACCCATACAATATAAAAAAATGTTTTAATTTGCGACAAATCGCTGTTATGTAATTCCCAAGTTCTTTGTTTATAACAAACTTATCGACATCCGGATCAACTGTTACCCAAAAAATTCGAGTTCTACGGGTCAAAATACATAAAAAAACTTAAGTAAGTCCATCTGAATAAAGGAAGCCGTTGTGCCCCTCCCCCCTGGCGACAGCACTAAACTCCTGCATGCACAAAACTCTGCTAAACTACTATTTTGCGACAAAACAACAATGTTTAACTGAATTACTAAGTTCCTCTGTCATTGTCATCATTCACGCAAAAACTTCATAGCAAGTAATTAAAATGGACGAATAATTGAGTTTTATGGGTAAATAATTAAGTGGCCGGGCCGGGACGCCCATGGTAATACGTGGTGACGCAAGAAGTGAATGACAAAATGAATTTGGCTAATATGCTCATGCTATTATTTGCGGAGGTTCAAGTTCAATGGTGAACGGCATGGACTTGGAAAAAACTATTGTATAGTTTTAACGAATTGTTTTGAGGAAATAAATTTGGAGATTATGAACAAAGAAAGAGGTACCTACTAAAGAATACTTATACAACATAAACGCTTGTTTATGTTCAGTGAAACTGTTAGATAGTGTTTGGCATTAACATTTCTGACGCTTTTCAGTTATTTCATCCTGTTTGTTGTTTTTACATATCCTGAAGACGATGCAAAACTGTTTTTAAGTTTTCCTTTTCAGTACTGAAGATTGATGTGTAGCATACGCATTCTGCCTGTTTAAGAATTTTATCTCTCAACCAGGCCATCTATTTCCCATGACATCCAGAATGTTGATTCCAGTTCTCGTCGTTTATCTCACGATGTTGTGAAATTTCCTGGTAATATACAAGCTGACCATTCCAGGTCTCCAATTTTCAGTTTGTAAATTTCATTTTATCATATTGTCGAATGGTTCCTAGGAATATTCGTGGGGATTTTTAGGACTGTTGCTACGAATTAGAAGTGTTCCTTCTTCTTCTTCTTAAGGCGCCCTGTCCGTTGCGGCTATTATCATGGCAATTCTGATCTTGCTTACGGCACTTCTGAATTGTTCAATCGATGTGAGCGCGAACCATTTCCTCCGATTTTTGAGCAACGGATGTCTTTTCTTGTGTGGCCCTCGCCTGTTGTAGTAAACGAATCAGAACTGAGCATACAAAATAGACTAGTAATAGTGGGGATAATAGAAATACCAGTTATAGAATTGGAAAATATTTCTAGTAGACAGTATAGAAAGACAAACACAAATATAAGGAAATAAAAACGATGTAAATATGACTGCATATCGTAGAGTCCTTTGAGAATTTTTTAGAATTGCATATCGTAGAGAAAACGAGTCGTAATAAATATGACTGCACAAATATGACTGTAGAGTCTTTTTCGTTTTCTATATTCGTCCCTAAAATTGCCTAATTCGATAAAATTGCCACAGGGAAATAGCTTCAGAACAACAGTAAAAATAAGAGACATCTACCATAAAATAAATAAGACATTACAGAAATATAAAAAAAAATAAAAAAAAAGACCTCACTAGATGAAAAATTTAAAAAATTAAAGGAAGTAATATCAGAAGCAGCTAAAGAATCCTATGAAATTAAGAAAATAATGAAAACCCAAAAACGAACCAGTGGCTATCACTGATAAAAAAGAACCATGGAAAAGATACGTGCAAACAAATGATTCAAGGGACAAATAATTGTATAACAATAAAAATAAAACTTCCATAGGGCAGTAAGTCATGCGAAACAAAAATCCTGGGAAGAATTTGGGAACAGCTTAAATGAAGGTTATGAAAATGAGAGTAGATCTTTTTGGAATACTATAAAAGCATCAAAAGGGCAAAAGGGAACAGAAATATACAACAGTTTATAAAATTGGGTATTACAAAAAAAGTACCTATGAAAGTTAATTAAATGCTGTCGAAGTGAAAGCTTTGATTGGTATTGAGGAAAATCACAAACCGCCAGAAAAGATAGAATCAGGAATAATCGAATAATATAATGCCTATATTAAAATCACAATAAAGATGCACTAGAAATAAACAAACCAAGGCACACTGCCGAATCATGATTTACAATGTATAAACTTTGTAAATCATGATTTGGAATTTACAATGATTTACAATGATTTACTCCTCGTAACACTCAACTTTCCTTGGTTTGTTTCTTTCTGGTGCATCTTTATTGTGATTGTAGTATAGACCAAAAATCCATAATAAGTAAAATAACCAGAAATGGGTTGGGCGCTTACAGATGAGAGACAAAATATGACGAAAGAATATTATAAACTAAAAGAGCATAGAATCGAAAGACAGGACGACCAAAGAAAGCTAGATAAATGACATTATAGAAGCAGGTAAAGCCAGAGGGATGAAGTACACAGAAATTAAAATGATATCTAGAAACAAAAAAGAACGGAAAAAGGGAATAGACACCAACAGAACAAAAAATCCAATAGTCCTGTATGAAGACGGTTATAATCTACTGCCATAAACAAACTGTGCTACATTTCTTTAAATCGAGTGTAAAAGGAGCAAGTAATATTGTCAGTTTAATACCAAAGAAAAACTGTAACATTTAACACATATTCAACATGTGGACAAAAATATGTAAATATATTTTTGTTAATGATGCTGTCACTATATAAATTAATTCCGATACTTTTGAAGTTAATAAAATATATTTATAAGAAAGTATTATTTTGGTTATCTTTGTCAAACATCATCGAACATTTTCCCATAATAATAATATCCCCAAGGTGAATGTTGTAATCTTCTGCATTAATCTCAAAATTATTTGACCTGTTGCATCATCAGAACGACAAATATATCTACTGAAGTGATATCTTTGATCCTTCTATTGAGTAAATCCTTCATAATGCCAGTTAAGATGTGTACCTACTCATTGCCATGTATTGGAGCATTTTTGCCATGTATTTGGACCATTGATAGTAATATGATTCTGAAGTAGTTTTTCCTGCTTCATCAGAATTCGACTCGAATCAACTTATAATAATAAAATTATGATTGAGCATTTTTTTAACAATCATTCGGACCTTGATAACTTATCTGCAAGGACTATTGTTTTCTATGAGGTCACAAGCTAATAATAATGTGTTAAAGTATACAGCTGGAGAGGATACTAGTTTTGGGTTTCAGTACAAAATATTTAATACCTACAGTTAATATACCAAATATCATTCATTAATTTCCCCAAAGTGACAAACTCCAATATGGTGCATGTTTGGAGAATTCTTCGCTGAGCTATGTATGCATTTTTTTGTTTAATTATTTTCACAATCTGTTCCTTATATTGTATTATATTTCGGTTTGTTCCGGTACTAATTACATCTTTAACCCTGTTTCTAGTATCTAGTACACACTAACCCAGGGTGACGGACGACTTTATATGCCCTCCGAAACTCGGTGAACGGCTCGTATAATTTTTATAAATGAAAATGTTGTTTTTTTACTGGTATGACTTTGTAATTCTTGCATTTTTTCTTGTTGTCTTTTTCGTGTATGGAGGTTATCCACTCTTTTTTTTTAAGTTTTCGGTAATGGTTCTCCGTTAAGGTATCTATTAAATATTTCTATTAAGATCGAAGTTATTTTGTCTGTTGTCTTTAATTGTCTGCAGGAATGACCCATGGGCCAGAAGAACTAGATTTTTTACTAGAGTTTATGTGTAGATAAGTAGGTAAGTAGAGTCCATTTTGATTAATGAAAACTATGTCTTGTTCCGTTGCCTATGTCTATAGATCCATAAGTTGTCCACCTATTCTGACTTCCACCTTGTTGTTTTGGGAGATTGTTTTAATATATTTGTTGTATATACAGGGATTTTTCAGAAATAGGGGATCATGAATCAGGCATAGAAATTTTATAATATAATTTTCATTAGAATCAATAATTGTGACTTAAGCCCATATAAACACAGTAAGTATTTAACTTTTATAGATTCCTCTACAATCAGGGGTGAGCAAATACTTTTAAGCGCGGGCCAAAATGAAATTTTCAAAATGTCTCCCGGGCCGGAGGACTATACCCGGTATGTACGCTAATGTTTTTGGTGAAGGTTTTTCTCTGCCCAAGAAATTTTTTTGACAAAAATACTATAAGTATCATTTTAAAGCATTTGAACAAAGACATTTAGTAATAGATAATACTAATAATAAATTGTCATCGTTGGGGTGTGGGTGTACATGCGAACAATTTGTTCCCAGTAAAATTACGAAATTTTTAATGTGGTCCATTATATTAAGCCATAACAGGGATCCAGATAAAAAATGAAATTCAGAAATTCAAGAGCAGCCTTTATGAAGATAAGGAAATTTCTGGGTAACCAAAGATTCAATCTGCAAATCTGATATCGAATGGTAAAACGTTATGTCAAGTCAAGTCATCATCAACGACATTCAAAGGAGACAACTGACCTGGTATGATCATGTAGAAAGAATGGACGACGACAGGTTGCCAAAACAAATTTTAAAATTGACGCCAAGGGGTAGAAGAGAGAGCAGCCGAAACAATCCTAGCTGTGTGGCATTCAGAAGGTAATGTCAAAAAGGAACCTTCACCCTGGCGAACGCAACGACGGACGGACGAAGCTGAAAACTGGGAACCGGAAGGCGGAGAACCCTATAAAAAACCGGGATAATAATAAAAATGCTATGTCCACTCTATTCTCGTTTATTGGATTGTTAATGCTGAATTAATGAGAAAGCTGGAAGCTTTTGAGATGTTGCTCTTATAGGAGAATTTTGAAAATACCATGGACCGATCATATTATGAACGAAATGGTGTGTTGGAAAAGGAACAGAGAACTTTCGACCATCATTAAAAGGAGAAAGACAGCAAGGAGAAAGGGCACATACTTAGATATGATAAGTACGTTGTTGTAAGTTGTTGCAGCAGCTGATTATGAAAGGTAGAATCGAAGGAAAAGGGTCCTGGTAGACGACAAAAATACCCTGGCCGAAAAATATTCGCGCATGGACCGGCTTAAACACAGATGCTTTTAAGAAAAGCAGAAGATAGAGATTGATTTCATTATAAACTACGAACAGTAATACTGTTGATTTCAATAAAATCGCATAAAAGAGATGAAGAGCGTAGGCGCAAAATTTCGGACCAATGCTTTCTAAATGCTTTCCTTTTTTTCGAATCCTGAGAAAACTAATAAATATTTTTAAAACATTTAAACGCAGAATGAAAGATTACATTATTACCGAGGGCCGAAAATTCCTCAGAATAAACAAACAGTTTCTTTTGAATGAGATATTTGAAATTAAATTTTCTCTTTTTTTTTACCCCTGTGACTTATTAAATAAATATAGAAGTTTTCAGGAACTTTCGGCCCTCGGCAATAATGTAATATTTCATTCAGCGTTTAAATTTTTCAAAAATACTTATTAGTTTTCTCAGGATTAAAAAAATGAATGCATTTAAAAAGCATTGCGCCTATGCTCTTAAAAATTGCTTGAGGGATTTCTCAACGGGCCGGATAAAGTAAGCAAAAGGGCCGCATCCGGCCCGCGGGCCGGCTTTTGCCCACCCCTCTACATCTTTCTATTCATTACAAACAAGTCAACTAGTAATTTCCCTGATAAAAACGGATCAGTATTTAAATTGCAGATAAAAAACGATTGTCGAAAAATAAAAACACGTGATAATAAGATCTTAATAAATCGAAGATGACGCCGAACTAAAACATCTCCGTTTCAAAATTGTATTGATACAAATTCCAAGGATAAAACTTAAAAAATAATCCACTTTTACCAAAAAAACATTCAGATCTTAGCGATAAACCACTTGTGATGTTATTTAAACAATTTAAAAAAATAGCTGCAATTTCGTCGTCTGTGCTGTCAATATTTACATCTATTTTATTGCAAGGTTTATTACATAATTGTGCTCAATGTCATCACTATTACGTCATGATATTCGCTCATATTTTAAAAGGACACGTGTCACACGTGTAAAATTGATATTCAATTGCACTAATTCTTTTTTGCGATTTTGGATGGACTTTCATAAATATGATATCTCAGCTTTTGTCAACTATTCTTTGACGTTTTGTTTTCACATCTGGTAGAGAAAGCAAAAGATTCATCATCATCCTGCCTCAAAATTCCACTGCTGAACATAGGCCTCTTCCTCTTGTTTCCAACCCAGTCTTATCTTGCGCCGCTCTCATCTAGTTTTATCTCGCCTTCTAAAAATCTTCAGTCCATCGTGAAGAAGCGACCGATGCTTCTCTTGTCTTCCTTTGGTGTCCATTCTAATGTTCTCCATTCTAGCTATGTGTTCTGCTTATCTCCATTTTACTCTGACAGTCCTTTATATGACGTCTATAACCTTGGTTCTTCTCCTGATCTCTTGGTTTTTTTATTTTGTCTCGCAGAGTTATGCCTAACATGGATTGCTCTATTCTTCTCTGTATGACTCTTAATTTGGTAGCCGAGGTTTCTGTTCCGGTAAGTGTTTCTGCTCCATATATGAACACTGGAAGGACGCACTGATCAAATACTTTCCTGTTCAGGCATGTGGGCTAGTCACTTGTAACAGTTTGCCGTATGCTGCCCAACCAGAATCGATTCTTCTCTTCAATTAATGGGCCTGATTATCCCTACCAATCATAATTTTATGTCCTAGTTATTTATATTTACCTACTAGGTCTGGATCCCGCGTATGAAAAAAAAAAGATTAATAGCAAGCTGAAAATTTGTTAATAGCTTAAGGGTGTCTAGTCGGATAAACATTGATATATGGGAACACTGTAACAGGGGCAGTTTTAATTGTGGAACAGGTTAAAAATTTGGAACGGTCAGACCACGAAAACGGCACATTTATTTTGTCCCACAGAACAGACTTAAACTCTCCGAACAGAGATTAAACTTTCATGCAAAAATCAGACTGCTATTTATCACCTGTCATAATTCCTGTCATTTGACATATTCTACATGTTCCACTCATTAAAACGCCCATTTGGTGATAAATAGCAGTCTGATTTTTGCATGAGAATTTAATCTCTGTTCGGAGAGTTTAAGTCTGTTCTGTCGGACAAAATACATGTGCCGTTTTCGCGGTGTGACCGTTCCACATTTTTAACCTGTTCCACAATCAAAACTTCCCCCGTTCCAGTGTTCCTATATATCCAAGTTTGTCCGACTAGAAACCCTTAAGCTATTAATAAATTTTCAGCTTGCTATTAATCAACTTTTTTTTCATACGCGGGATCCAGACCTATACGGATTCTATTTCTTGCCCAATGATATTGATGGTCTGATTAGGCACCAAATGTGTCATTATTTCTATTTTTTCGAGATGCTTATATTTAAATTTACATTTTCTGTAGCTTCAACGAGTTCCTGTACTATCTCTTTTGCCATTCTTAGATCCTCAACTATTATGGCTATATAATCGGCGAGACGTAAGTTGTTTAGATATTCTCCATCTATTTTTATTCCCTTTGTCAGCTAATCAAAATTCTTAAAAGCATGTTCTAGCACCGTACTAAAAAGTTTAGGTGACATTGGGCATCCTTGTTTAACCCCCGCTCTATTTTTATGCAATTATTATTAGTGTGTAATTTGATAGTGGTTATTGCCTGTAGGTAAATCATCTTCAATCAGCCCTGATTTGTCCATTGTTGAACATAGGCCTCCTCCAGATATTTCCATCTTTTTCTGTTCTGCGCCTTTGCTATCCAATAGGTCACAATTCTTTTGAGGTCGGTCCATCACGTTGGGGAGCTTCCTTGGCTTCGCTTGTCTGCCCGTGGTCTCAAGCAATCTTCATTTTTGTCTTGTAATATAATATACATATAATATCGGTTCGCAATGTTGTTCGACGTCTTCCAATTTCCAATCTCCATCTCGTTCTGTCATTCCATAGATCGCCCTCGAGTTCTCAGTGCCTGAGTTCTCTATCAACTCCTTCTTTCCAACTTTTTCTGGGCCTTCCTGGTCTGCGCCTTCCTCTTGGTTGCCATTCGAGGCTCTGTCTTGGCATTCTGTCTTGTAGTACGTTCTCTAATATCTTCTACTCCGATTCGTCTACGAACTTCCTCATTTCCTACTTTATTTCTTAAGCATACTCCAAGCATTGGATGCATTCCATGCTTGGAAATTACCTATACTACTTTATAAATATTAGGACGGAATGTATTCCACGTGATGAGTACCACGTGGCGCAGGATGTGAATGAACAAATGGGCCAATAGGAAAACAGCTAAGAAATTAACACAATTATCAGAGACATTCTATCTATCTATGTCGCCCATGTTATCCATTTTAGGACGTAGGACTCCCCCTTCTTGTCTCCATTTGTGTCTGTCTTGAGCTGGAAGTTCGTCCATCTGGGACCGGCCTGCCTCTTTATGTCATCAACCCATCTTATCTGTGGGCTTTCTCTACTTCTTTTGTATTCGTATGGTCTCCAGTGTAGTATTTCTTTGTCCCACTTATCGTCTCTGTGTCTGATGTTGAGCCCCGCAAATTTACATTTAGATTAGGCTACTTTTTCGCTTATATCCTTTAATTTTGTAATATTTCGAATCCACTCGTTTCTTTTTTTGTCCTTCAAGCGTATTAGCAACATCTGTCTTTCCATTGCTCTCTGTGTTTTTATAAGTTTATCCACATTATTCTTGGTTAGTGTCCAAATTTCCACTCCATACGTGATTACTGATAACACAGACTGGTTGAAGACTTTAGACTTACGTTTCTTGCAAAGTTTCTTGTTCTTCAGGATGTAGCTCAATTTGACAAATGCCGCCCATGCCAATTGTATGTTACAGAGTTAAGTGATATTCATATTATTCATGTTGATAACAAGATGACATGACAGCGAGGTGACGGTGACAGGATTTAGGTTCAAGGTTGTTAGTATATAAGGAGTCATAACAAAGGTAGATAAGCCAACAGAGTGCGTTCACCCACTTGTCATTGTGAAAAAGCCAAATGGTGACATACGATTATATCTTGATCCAAAAGAACTTAATGGGGCCATCAAGAGAGAATACTTTCAAATTCCTTCTGTTGATGAAATTGTAACTTTACTTGGTAGGGGACAATACTTCACCGTTTTAGACATGAAGGATGGTTATTGGCAAGTGGAGCTGGATGATGAAAGTGCAGATTTAATGACCTTTGGTACACCATTTGGTAGGTACCAATTTAATAGACTGGCTTTCGGTATCTGCTCAGCCCAGAAGTATTCCAGAAAAAGAATTTTGAAATATTTGGAGATCTTGAAGGCGTAGGATTTTACTTTGATGATTTAATAATCACTGGTGCCTCAGAAGCAGAACATGACAGGAACTTAAAACGGGTTCTTGACTGTGCTACCAAATACGACATAAAGTTCAATAAGTCTAAAGTACAGTTCAAACAAACCAGTGTTAAGTACATGGGTCAGATATTTTCAAAGGATGGAGTGGAAACAAGTGATAAATATATCAAAGCAATATTAGACATGCCCACATAAGAGTGCAAACAATATGTTGCAAGATTTTTAGGAATGGTAAAATATGTAGCCAAGTTCGTGCCAAGCCTATCAAAAATATCTGCCCCGTTCAGAGGTGTAACCAGGATGATCCTAAGGGGAGGGGTTACAACTACTTGATGGTCTCTGGGGGGTATGGAATAGTAATGGTGTTAAGCGTATAGAGCTCAAAGTACATCCAAATTGGGGGGGTTACAACCCCCAAAACCGCCCCCTGGTTAAGCCTATGGTCCCGTTAAGAAACTTGACAGGATTGGATATAGATTGGCAGTGATCAAGTGAGCATCAATATTCACTGGATCAACTAAAGCATCTGTTGACTAATTCACCAATCTTACACGTATTTTACAAACAAATGAAATAGAGAATGCGGAAAAATCCCCTTACGAACAATTCACACATCCACTACTTCGGGCTGGGAAAAATTTTTTGAATAGAATCGAAGATCCAAACACCAGCTCTTAGAAATGTGTTTCGCCCTCTTCAACCTCTATGGGCTCATCGGTGAAGATGAGAGGTTGAATATCTTCAGACACATTCCAATCAAAAAACAACATTCGAGACAAAAAACAATAACAAAAAACAATTCCAATCAAAAATCAAAAGTGGTCGTCCAAACCAGTACCTGTGGATCTTTTGATCACTGAGTGTGTTTCAAAGATCTACATCTTTTGTTTTTTCATAAACGTATTTTACACTTATACAGTGCGTCCATAAAGTAACGCATAAATTCGTTATTTCGTAAACTGGCGAGTTTAAGGAAAAATCCCGCGACAGTTCGATTTTTATTTTTAAATCACGATTTTTTGGCATATATGTCATACTAGTGACGTCATCCATCTGGGCGTGATAACGTAATCGATGATTTTTTTAAATGAGAATAGTGTCATGTGATAGCTCATTTGAAAGGGTATTCAATTCTCTATCCAATAATATAAAGATTAACATAATTATTTATACAGGGTGTTCAAAAAACATTTTTTAAATTAAAATAAGTGAGACAGAAAGAAGAATACATGTAATTTATTTAATTCAAAATACATTTTACTACTGTCAGTAAACAGAAATTTTATTTGACAAATAGGTAAACCTTGATTTTCGCTTAAATGTTCAAACTGCCAAGAGACAGGTGGTTGGCAGCTTTAACATGGAATTTAAGCGAAAAACAATATTTATTTGTCAAATAAACGTTTTTTTCCTGTTTTCTGACAACATTAAAACGTATTTTGAATTAAATAAATTACATACATTCTTCTTTTTGTCTCAATTATTTTAATTACAAAAATGTTTTTTTGAACACCTTGTATAAATAATTATATTATTGTTTATATTAGTGAATAGAGAATTGACTACCCTTTCAAATGAGCTATCACATGACCCCTATTCTCATTTAAAAAAATCATCGATTACGTCATCACGCCCAGATGGATGACGTCATCAGTATGATATATATGCCAAAAAATCGGAATTTAAAAATAAAAATCGACCTGTTTCGGGATTTTTTCTTAATGTCGCCGGTTTACGAAATAATGAATTTATGCGTTACTTTATGGACGCACTGTATATCTTTTAAATTCTTCTGTTTCATTTTCTTTGCTCGCTTTTATAACTTGCCCCACATATTTGGGGCAAATAATTTGGGAGACATTGTGTTTAACAATTAAAAAAGACACAATTTGTTCATTTGTTCATTTATTTAATATGTTTATATATAACAAATTTTTTGTTATGTTTCCTGCCTGGATTGTTAAAACATACTTTTTATCGTACCAGGTCGTATTTGTTTACTACTACACTCCTTTGTAAACGAGATCTACCAAAAACGTTGATACATTGGTGAAATTTGTAACTCCGATTTAAATCACCACCTTTTTTTCCTTGTTTAGGAATAATTTACATAAATCACATGGATCGTATGAAGAACCTTGTACTGCGTCATCCATGGTGCACTATTAAAAACATTTTAATGTCTTCGATTGAAGGTCAACACGATGCCATGAAAACGCTTCCTTTTTCATAGATGAATTGCTTTATTTGATTCTACCAGAAGCGTCTTGCGTTTTGTTTTTGTTTGAATTCTTTATAATCAACTCGAATCTATTAGAAAAAATGTATTTCAATAGAAAAAATCTTTATACGGGTGCTTGAAAGGTAGCTGAAGGAATTGATTTCAGCAATTGCTAATTCTTTACTTTTGTAGTGAAAATCAGTGGCGTATACAAGGAGAGGGAAAATGGGGAAATTCTCCAAGACTCAGTTGCGCACCCAGAAATTTCCTCTGGGAGGGGTATCTTGGGCACCGAAATCTTACTGTATTGTTTGTGAAAGAGAAATTACCTTTTCCTACTATTGTATATTTTTTATATGCCCTGGGAGGGGTTTTAACCCCCAAAACCCCTCTAGGTGCGCCATTGCCAAGACTATACAAATATAACGACACAAAACCGTACAAACTGTTGAAAATGATGTATACGTATACCTGGGTTATGTCATCACACTGGGAAAACCAAATCAAGAGGCTGCATTTAAAAGAACACACCTGGCATGGACCGCTTTCGGTAATTTAGCATATAGACTGTTTAGTGTTTTATTAGATATACCCTAAAAGGAAGCGTCAATCGGCAACATTGCTTATGAGAATGAGTTGCATTTACACTGTAGAATTGCGAATTACTGAATGAATCGACACGTCATAAGGTAAGCAGCGAGGAAGCAGTGTTGCCATTTATAGTTCCTACATCTATCTGAAAACTAAACAGTATGTATGTATATCTTGAAATACACCTCTATTTATATAAACTTAAGGAAAAAGGTGTAAAACACATGCATACTACCAGTTTGTACCTACGGCTTGGAGATAAGATCAGAAACACAGAGATAAGTCGAAGGACAATGATCAGAAATACCGTGAAAGAAATTTAAAAAATTAAATCAGCGGTCACTAATCCCGATATGATAATAACAGGTGGAGAAATTTTGGGATTAATATGTTTGTAAGTTCATTTTAACCGTGGCTCCAAATCACAAACGTGTCTTTTAACTGTTTCTTCTTCTTGTAGTTCCTTCTCCTATAGGAGGTTAGCTATCATCACAGCTATCCATACCTTATTGGCGGCTGCATTGAAAGGTTTCTCGGCCAAGAGATTTTTCGTCTTCATATGGATCTCTTACCCTTAATTTTACCTTGCATTATGAACCATAATATCTCATATTTCGCACCTCTGAAATGTGACGATGTTTAAATATTTTAGCTTTCTTGTTTTGATGTTCTTTATGACCTCGCAATCCTTTTGTAGTCTTCTTAACACTTCTGCATTTGTAACTTGTTGGATCTCATGGATTACATCTCAAATGCTTCCAACTTCTTTATATTATCCGCTTTAAGTTTACAGCTCTCCATTCCATACAAGTCGAGAACACGTAGTATCTTAAGGTTCTTATCCTCAGCTCCAGAGAAAAGTCTCGATTAACAAACATTTGTTTTATTTTTATAAATGCTTGTCCTGCAATTTCAACGCATGTTCTGATTTATCTACCTTGGTCATTGTTTTTATTTACGCAGATTCCCAGATTGTAGATATTCATTCTTTGTACTTGTTTTCCCTCGATATCTAGTTTTCCTACTGTAGGTTGTTTAGAAATAATCATGAACTTGGTTTTCTTAACGTTCATTTGTAGTCCATTTTATACTCACTTGATGTCATCTATTTACTAATCGCTGCAGTGCTTCTAGACTGTCTGCAAAGATAACGGTGTCGTCTGCGAATGTTATGTTATTCAAGATTTTTCTGTGTATTGATGTACAGTCTTCTTCCTCTGATATTGTTTCATAAAAATAGCTTCGCTGTACATATTGAATAACAATGGGGACAACACGCAACTCTGTTTAACACCTCTTTTGATTTCTATAGTTTCTGTTGAGACATTTTCAATTCTAACCTTTGCTTTTTGATTCCACTTCTTCTTCTTGCAGTACCGTCTTTTATCGGAGGTTGGCTACCATCACAACAATTTTACTTTAGATTGACAAGGTCAATTGACATATGATCCTGGTTCATATCTAGTCGTCTTTGCACGAGAACGTTAACAGCGACTGTCAACTGTAACCACTGCATATTTAACCCATTTTTGTTTCATCCTTTATTTCCACCTAGATTGTGGATGTGCACCCAGCACCCATTATTTGTATAACGATATTTTGCACTCAAAATCTAACGCTAGCGATAACGTGGCCCGTTATCACATCGTTATTTACATACTAATTTTGGAAGGCATTGACACGAATTATTCGCTGATAAGGGTGTACATACTATGTTCAAGTATACTTATTTTTTAAATTAGGTTTATCTCGATGGTTTCCAATGAATTTGGAAATGTTTAAGTCTGTTTTTACTATTTTAATTTCGTTAGCATTGGACCATCAACTGATTAGATTCGTTTCATCTTTTTTATCTCTTGTTACATGAAAACTTTTGAGCAGTATCGTCTCCGGAGTAAGTATACTTATTATTTTGGAAATACAGTTCGAAAGATAACAAAGATGTCAACAGTTTGGAAAATATATTACCTTCGAACCATTTTTTTAGATTTGGAAACATACGATGATAGCTAAGGGCGAATAAGGCACTGATTAAATAGTTAAGAGAAATAAGGAAAAAAAATATCCTGTTGGCGACACAACCCCCTCCAGGCCGAAACCAAATTTTTTGAGTAGTATGGACATCTACATTAATAACCTATATGATTCCTGCAGCCGATTTTGATTATATACATACAATCGACTCGCGTTAATTCAAACCTGCGATAATTCGAATCTCTCTATAATTCAAAGTTATCAAGAGTTCCCTACAAAATCTCTTTATATTTCGAACTAAATCAATACATTTTTATACACTTGGTAATTCGAACAAAAAATATCATTGCTATATAACAAAACGACGCATTAATTCGAACTGATCGGCGTCCAACACTCGACAATTCAAAGTTGCAGAGATTGTGACAAGCAGCGAACTGCAAATATCACGGTTCTAACAGCTATTTTACTGACTGACAAAACATGGAGAGGTGTAACACTCATAACTATTCTCAACTGCTTAAAAAAATCCGGTTTCTTAAAAGAAGATCAGGAAGATCTTCCACTACTTATGAATGATGAAGAATCAGCAGTGTGAGTTTTTCTGACTTTGTTCAAGTGGATGAAGATGTTGCTGTCTTAGGTTCACTAACCGATAGCGAAATTTTATCTGCGACAGATACCAATGAAAAAAGTAACGATGAAGATGAGTACGATACATCAGAACCTTTGGCAAAGGTGTCAGTTAAGAAAGCATGATCCTCATTCGATACCTTACAAACCTTCTGTCTACAAAACGAAAGTGATGAAAAAGCATTTCAGGCACTTTTTCTCTTAAAAAAATTATTAAGCAGTCTGAGCAGCAGCAATGTGCTTTGAAGCAAACCAGTATAATACAGTTCTTTCCAAAGATTGATTAATTCACATTAGGAATACATACATGTACCTATGTATGTACACGAATGGACCTCTAAACTTTTGTCAGCGTTATAGAATATGTAGCAGTTAGTAAATAATCAACACTTAATAATTCGAAGTTTTATTTATTTTCTCTCACATATTTCGAACCATTTAATATTTCAAACACTCAATAATTCGTAATATTTTAAGAGTCCCTAGAGTTTCGAATTAACGAGAGTCGACTGTAGATATAAACAAATGAAGATCAAAAAACGGTAAATTTTTGCTTTTTTCGTCTATTACTAAAAAGTGAAGCAATCTAAACTAATTTGAGAATAAGAAACTCATAAATCGTATAAAAAACTTCAATATGGCTTTCGCTGAATATGTCTATCCTTATTGCTTGCTTAGAAAATTGCAAAATAAATCATAAATTTTGAGTTTTTATAAATATTCATAACTTATGTAAAAATTAACTTAGAACTTTCTTATTACACGAAATGCTGAGACTTCTGGTGCTTAAAATATGTTTTTAATTTTAAAGCAATTGGTCAAATAGTTTAAAAGTTATTTAATTTGTTTATCCCAAATTCATCTTTTTTGCAACGCTATAAGTCAGAAAATGATGAAGTTACACTAATACTTTGGATAGTTTATGAAAGAAGAAGATTTATACTATTAATTTAATTAAAAAAAATGACAAAAAATAATTCTAAATACTGCAAAATTAGAAAGGGGGGGGGGGGCTAACTTCGTCCCTAATTGTCCTAGAACAATTGTTTTTCTTTATAAATGTGTATAAAAATTCAGTCTTTCCAAATATGAAAAAATTATTTTTCTACAGGTAACGGTTAAAAAGTTATTCTAATTGTTTATAAGTAAGCAAAAAATCGACATGTTTTTGCAAAATAATTTTACACTGTTTAAAATTACTTTTTGTCATTTTTTTTAAGTCAATAGTAAAAATGTTCTTCTTCCATAAACTGTCAGAAGTCTTACTGTATAGTGTTGCAAAAAAAATGAATTTGGGATAAACAAATTAAATAACTTTTAAACTATTTGACCAATTGCTTTGAAATTTAAAATATAATTTAAGCACCAGAAGTCTCAGCAATTCGTTTAATAAGAAGGTTCTAAGTTATTTGTTACATAAGTTATGAATATTTATAAAAAAACTCAAAATTTATTATTTATTTCTTAACTTTTTGGTCTTAACTATTTATTTCTCAAAATGCTTAACTTTTTGGTTATAGACGAAAAAAGCGAAAATTAACCGTTTTTGATCTTCATTTGTTTATAAGTATGTATGTATATCATCAAAATCGGCTGCAGGAAACATAAGGATTATTAATATAGATGTCCATACTATTCAAAAAATTTGGTTTCGGCCTGGAGGGGGATGTGTCACGAGAAAAATCTTATTTCTCTGGACTAAAATACTTATATCATCAATTTTATCCAATTTATACATACATAATAGCTGCTTGCCATTCAACTCCATCTTTGAATGTCTCCTGTCTCTACAAATTTCTACCTCCTGTAAGTATAGAATTAGTCCAAATTCTAAAGACAAAAAACATAAACAAAAGGGACTTAAGAGTAATAACAAACTTTTGATTATGCGGTAAGCTCTTCTAAACAACTCCCAACGACTACTAAACAAGATAAGAAGAGGGAAAACGTGTTTGGGAAAGAAAAATCCTAAGGAAGATCTTTGGACCTGTGCTTGATGAAGCAATAGGAGAATATCGGATAAGAACTATCAAAGAAGACGTTAACATAATAACAGAACTAGAATCCTTCTTCTTATTCTTCAGGTTCCTTCCCTTATCGGAGGTTGGAAATCATCATCGCTATTTTAATTTTATTGGCCGCACTGCTGAGTAATTCTAATGAGCTGCAACCGAACCACTCTCTCAAATTTCCTAGCCAGGATATTTTGCGTCGTCCTGGGTTTCTCTTTCCTTGTATCTTCCCTTGCATAATTAACCTAAGTAATACGTACTTCTCGCCCCTCATTATATGACCCAGATATTGACTCTTTCTAATTTTAACAGTTTTTATGACTTCACATTCTTTCTTCATTCTTTGTAACACCTCTATATTAGTTACTTTTTCAGTCCACGATATTCTGTGGATTCTCCTGTAGCACCACATCTCAAAAGAAGTTTAATTTTTTGATTTCAGACTGTTTTATTGTCCACGCTTCCATGCCGTATAGTAAAGTAGAAAAAACGTAACAACGTAGCATTCTTGTGCGGATCTCTAGATTAAGGTTACGGTTGCAAAGTAAGTTCTTCATTTTTATGAACGTGTTTCTTGCCATTTCTATTCTAGATCTGATTTCTTTTGTTTGATCTCCATCTTCGGTTAGCCACGTTCCTAAATATTTATATGTTGTTACTCTTTCGATCGTTGTATTATTGATGATCAGGTTATCTACATTTTGTGGTTTTTTTGAGAATATCATTGATTTCGTTTTCTTGAGATTCATTTGCAGTCCGTACCTTTCACATGCATTGTATACATGTTGTATTATGTACTGTAAATCTTCCATGTCACTTGCAAATATGACCGTATCGTCCGCATATCTAATATTATTAATGCTATTTCCGTTGACCAAAATACCTTCCACAATATTCAATAAAGCTTCTTGAACTAGAATCCAAAAGACTCCAATGGCAGGATACCTCAGAAGGGATTCTGACGAAAGAATAGTAAAGCTGACATGGGAGGAAGTTTCAACTGGAAGGAGACCAAGTGGACCTCCTCGACTCCGGTGGCGAGATAATATAGCAGGAGACGTGAAAGCTATGGGCGTGGAGAACTGGATGGAGATTGCTTAAGACAGAGAAAAGTGGAGGCATGTTGTCGAGTCAGCTAAAACCCACGAAGGATTATACCGCTACGGAATAAGTAAGTAAGACACATAAATTACAAAAGTGAGACACGTTAAAACAAGTCGTAAAAGACAAAATACTGAAAGAAGGGATAAATTGAAAATACAAGCGATCGTGAGAGTACAAGGTGATAAAATGAGGAACGTTGTTTTTAATTCATGTTTTCAGAACGAAAAGCTATTCAACTTTTTTTATGAACAACCGCTTACCATAAATCATTTCCGTACCTCAAACATGGTTTATTTTCATCGCTGCTCCTATCGCCCGAGGGCCCCAAAAGCTTAGGTCATCATATCATAGAAGAAAAAAGAGGTGCTTGTTGCTATTCGCTTTTCCGCCTTCAGATCCATTCCACGTGTGTACCTACACGCATCCCTTGGTAGAAAGGTAGAAAAAGTTTAAAAGGAGGCAAATATATCTTGAAATAATATGACGAAGAATAAAATAGACAACAACCTGAATAGGATACAAAAGTGATAGAATGAGGCCCGTTGTTTTTAGTTCATCTTTTCAGAACCCAAAAATATTCAACATTTATTATTTTTTTATGAACAACCGCTTACCATAAATCTTTCCCGTACCTAGAACATGGTTTATTTTTATCGCTGCTCCTATCACCGAGGGCCCCAAAAGCTTAGGTCATTATATCATAGAAAAAAAGAGGTTCTTGTTGCTATTCGCTTTTCTGCCTTCAGATCCATTCCACGTGTGTCCCTACACGCATCCCTTGGTAGAAAGGTAGAAAAAGTTGAAAACGAGGAAAAAATATCTTGAAATAATATGACGAAGAATAAAATAGACAACAACCTGAATAGGATACAAAAGTGATAGAATGAGGCCCGTTGTTTTTAGTTCATCTTTTCAGAACCCAAAGATATTCAACATTTATTATTTTTTTTATGTACAACCGCTTACCATAAATCTTTCCCGTAACTCAAACATGGTTTATTTTCATCGCTGCTCCTATCGCTCGAGGGCCCCAAAAGCTTAGGTCATTATATCATAGCAAAAAAAAGAGGTTCTTGTTGCTATTCGCTTTTCCGCCTTCAGATCCATTCCACGTGTCCTATCTCTACCTCTACGACCCTGCACTGTTCAACGAACCTGTGTCGCTAATTTGCGATTATAATTTGCAAGTTGCAAAACTTGTAGGAGGCGGTCGAAAATACGAATACAGATACGAATAGGAATGGTCGAATAGTGACTGGCATTGAACAGTAACGTTCACCTCTGCCGCTGCCGCTGCTGATTGCATAATGTTATTGCGTTTTTTCGCGGGCTATATTTAGGTTTCGCTATCATAGACTAAGAGCCGGAAAGAAAAAATTTGCTAATCATTTTAGACACCGTAAGAGTCTATAACAGCTCCTTGATAGCCCGACTAAGCTCCTTGATAGCCCGAGCCATCTTTAAAAATTTGAAATTTTTCGCGAGCAGCAATAACAATTATTTAAAAAGTATAAAAAGGTATTAAATTTTTCTCTCACTGTTTGAATTCACGAATTTTGAAATAAAATGGTTCACATCGTTGTTTCAAATATGTAAATAATTCTACAAGCAGTTTTTACTAATTCAGGATTCTTCGATTCTTCATATCATCCTTCCATTTATTTCTGGGACGGCCTACTGATCTACCGTCTCTCAAAAAACACCGTCAATACTCTGTCTTCCTCTGATCTTACCACATAACCTTCCCATCTTATCTTAGCTTTAATATGTCTGACGATGTTTTCAGTACCATACAGTCACCAACTCATCTTTGCGGCGCCTTCTTCACTCTCATGTCAGTTGATCTCTTTGAGGCCCATATAAGAGAACTTTCCTGTCAAAAACCAGCAGCATATTGATTTCCCGCTGATACAGAGTCCATGTTTTACTTCCATGTAACAATTGGGCGAAGCATGTACTTACAGCCTTGATGTAGATTGTCTTTTTAGCATCTTAGATCTTAATAATGATGATAGGGAGTATAATGCTCTATTCCAAGCAGCTATCCATGCTGAGATTTTTTTTATATGTGGTTGTCATTTGTCATTTGTGATTACCACATATATTTAAAAATTTTTACTACTTCAAAGTTGTGGTCATTAACAGTTATGCTCTGCTAATTCTTGGTCTTGGATTTTTGGTTACTAGCATGTATTTCGTCTTCTCTTCATTTATTCGAAGGTCCAGACAGACTACCTGTTTCTTCCTTGAGTTGTGAAAACACCTCTCTCACGTCTTTTGTAGAATGAATGACTGCACCTAGATCATCACCAAAAGCCAACCATAATTTTGATCCTCGATTCTCAAATCCCCTGTATTCTCAGATGATATTTTACTTATTACATATGTTGATGACTTATTACATATGAGTCCTGATGTTACAATTTGTCTTTGTTATTTGTTGTCAGTAATTTAAGACATTTTGAAATACAAAAATTAAAAGTAATTCAGGTACATTTATTGAGAGCCACAAATAATCCTTAAAAGTGCCACATGTGGCTCGCGAGCCACAGTTTGGCCACCCCTGGTCTATAACTTCTTATTGTGCCGTCTTTTAACAAAGGTTGGCGATTTCTTTAAACGCTTCCCTCTCTTTTGCAACGTGAAATATTTGTTTAACACTGATGTTAGTCCAATCTCGGATATTCTTCAGCAACCCTTTTCTTCCTTCTACTCTTCCTTGCATGATAACGTGTAGCAGAGAGTACCAATTTATCGTTTAGAAGTATGTGGCCCAGCAGATACGATGTTTTTCTTATTTTATTTGTGTTCATAAGCTTTCTGCCATGTCCAATTCGTTTTAACACTTCTCCTTTTGAGACTTTTGCAGTACAAAAAATTTTCAGATTACCCCTATATAGCCACATTTCGAATGCCTCTAATTTTTTTACGGATTGGGCTTTCAGAGTCTAAACTTCTACTCCATACAGTGGTTGCGACCATACATAATATTCGACGAACCTAAATCTGATTATAAAATCCTTTTTGAGTCATTTCTATTCTGACCTTTATCTTTTCATGTTGATCTAACTGTGAGTTTGTAATTGCTCAAAGGTATTTATACTTGTCGACCCACTCTAACGGTTTACCTTCCAATGTCAAATGTCAGATGTATGTTATCAACAGGGTATTCACAACAGGATTTTTTAGTCCCATCTTCTCTAAAAATGTATTTTGAAAATGACACCCTACTTATGGGTTTCAGATCCTCTGACGAGCGAGCTCCGCGAAACCCGAATATCGGTTGTCATTTTTTTCGAGTTCTAACAAGTCTGTGTGTGCTAAAATTGTAGATGTTTTGTTTAGTCTAGATGAAAAGTTGAAAAAACAATCCAAAGGATGTAGAGGCACAAAAATTAAATAAAGGACACAATTACGCAAAGGAAAGTAATACAGGGCTAGGTGTTTTAAAATTGCAGGATAAAGGTGATATTATTTGTCTAATCACTATTCATACTGACAGAACCACTAAATATACAAGAAGAGGAACAGACCTAGAAAATCCATATCTTACAGTTGGCTATAAATATTAATTTAAGTCATTCATAGATCTATCCGATCACTTGAAATCATATTCTTCCCCTTTGCCTAAAAGGATTAAGTGGTATAGAAAACTTACATTTGAATATTACTTGGCTCGGCAGTAGTAAACGCTTTTATAATATACAAAACGGTGACAAAGGCAAAAATATCAATTACGGATTTTAGACAGAGCACTGCTCTAAGTATGTTACAAATCGATGAAGTAGATGTCCGAAAAGTGCCGGAAAATGATAACAGAAAGCATATTTCTCATAAAGTTGCTTCAAAAGATCGTCGAGAATGTGTAGAATGTTACGCGAAAATAAGCGCTGAAGAAGGCAGAAAAACCACTCAGAAGAAGTGACCAAAATCAGAATTTTCATGTGATGCATGTAATAAGTTTTATTGTTTATGTTTTTTTGATGTTCACCATTATTCTGTATAGAATATCACTCTGTATAGAGTATCACTCAAGCTCATTCACTAGTATTGCCTGCCAGGCCCTTCTGTATGAACTTTCATATAGATAAATGTGTTTCGAAGCACTGCAGTTGGGTTACAGGCTTTGATGTTACCGCTAGTAGTGAAGGTTGCCCTATATGGGTGTCGGGGCATATAGGACCACAGGATCTGAAACTCAAATGCCGGGTGCCATGGCGATTAACGTGCTAATGATTTCTAGAATTTGTAAATCGTCTATATTCTCTACCATGATTGCGATATCGTCTGCAAATCTTATGTTATTAATTATTCTCCCTCCAATTCTTACACCTTCAGTTATTTCCCATAGTGCCTTCTGAAATATTAGTTGAGAGTACACATTCATTGTGGCGACAGCACGTATCCCTGTCTGACACCTCTTTGAATTTCCACTTGGTTTGTCTCACTATCTTCCACTCGTACGAGCGCTATTTGACTGTAGTATCCATTTTTGATTAAATTAATATCCTTGGGATCTAGGTGTATGTGTTTCAATGCATGTATATTATATATAAGTTTACCATGTTGGACTCTGTCAAACGCTTTTTGGAAATCTATATAAGATATGAATACGTTCTTATTATAGTCCCCAGTCTATAAATGGTTTATAGTTATAGTCTATAACTAGTAGAATCTAAAAGAAAACGTTTGAGCACTATGTCGTCAATTTCCAGTGGAACATGGGTCGACTGATTGTTTTATTTTAGATTCTACCTACTTTTTAAGGTACGTGGTTTAAAGTACATGGTAAATGTGCTGATTCTCTGTTCAAATGGGGTCGTGCGGAAAGTCCACAGTGCGATTGTGGATCGCCTAGACAGACCATAAGTCATTGTGTTTCAGATTGCCTAAATCGTGCCTACCGTGGAAACCTCCAGGACTTTGTGGAATGCTCCCCAGAAGCAATTGAATGGCTATGTAAATTGGACATTAATATTTAGATTCATTCATTATGTTTTAGTGTTTGAATAATATATATTTTATTTGTGTATTTATCGTACTGAGAAAGTCCATACGCTAAATAAAAAAAAAACTTTTTAAGTCACTCTTAAGACTTTTTAAGACTCTAGGGTACCTAAGCGTCAACTACATATTTAATGCGTCGACTACTAAAAAGTTGGAAGCATTTGAACTGTGGGTGTATAGAAGAATCCTGAAGATATCATGGACCGAGCACATAACAAACAACGAAGTCATGAGGAGAGTCAACAAAAGACTGGAAATATTGGAAACCTTCAAGACACGAAAGCTGCAATACCTGGGAAATGTTACGCGTAATGAGAGATACAACATACTTCAATTGATTATACAGGGGAAAATCCAGGGCAAGAGAAGTGTAGGAAGAAGAAGAATCTCATGGTTGCGTAACTTGAGGGAATGGTACGGATGCACATCAACCGAACTATTCAGAGCAGCAGCATCTAAGATTAGAATAGCCATGATGATTGCCAACCTCCGTAGCGGAGATGGCACGTGAATAAGAAGAAGGGTATTACCTAAAATGATTAGAAATTTTTTTCTATGCCGTCTCTTAGTCTATTAGTGTACTAGTTGCTAGGCTGCGAAATTCTAAATGATTTTCGCATAAACTAAACGCATTCTGAATCATTGAACAGTGGTATCTTATAGTTGATTGGATCTTAGAATGTGAGTTTTTATAGAATCTTTCGCCAAACATAGGTATAACAAACAGTTGTTACGGACAGAATAGCAAATTAACTAAACTGATTGCTTGATATTCTGGCTAGATAAACAAGACATAACAAATATGTAATTCAAGACAGTGTATCAACAATTAAGATTAAGAGCCCACTTTGATCTTAAGATTATTTGAAAAACGGTTGGAGTTTTTCAATATCCGGTTTCCTCTGGTTTCTAAAAGCAATTCGGCTATAGCTGTAGATGTTGAAAGATTTTCTTCTACGCATAAATTATATATCTATACAGATCCAACGGTGTAACCAGGAGGATGATCCTAAGGGGGAGGGGGTAATACGATAAAAATGATCAAAAGAGTGCACAAAAATAGCATGTTGGCATCTATCAATAATCAATCCAACACAATGTTTATAAAAACAGCCAAATGGGACGTGACAAGTTATTGCTCAAAATTTTTTTGTTGGTGAATGTCCATATCCGTAATAGACCTGGATCCCGCGTACCAAAAAAAAGTTGGTTAATAGCAAGCTGAAAATTTGTTAATAGTTTAACGGTGTCAAGTCGGAAAAACTTTGATGTACGGGAACACTGGAACAGGGGAAGTTTTAATTGTGGAACAGTTTAAAAATCTGGAATGTCAGATTACGAAAACGTCTTACAGAATATCGAATTGATTTGTTACCCTTTCATTAAACTCCCATGCAAAAATCAGACTGCTATTATTAACCAACATGATTCCTGTCATTTGACATGTTCTTCGTGTTCCACTCATTAAATTGTACAGTTGGTGATAAACACCAGTCTGATTTTTGCATGAGAGTTTAATGAAATGGTAAAAAATCAATTGGAAGTTCTGTCCGACAACATCCATAGAACGTTTTCGTAGTCTGACGTTCTAAATTTTTAACCTGTTCCACAATTAAACTTACCTGTTCCAGTGTTCCCGTACATCAAAGTTTGTCCGACTAGACACCGTTAAGCTATTAACAAATTTTCAGCTTGCTATTAATCAACTTTTTTTTGGTACGCGGGATCCAGATCTATAACTCATGCAACTAAACTGTTACAATAAAATAATATCCAAATGAACGAAACAAAAAAAACTAAAACTTAATCGTCATTGACCTTGCTGAAAATTTAATACTAGTTTTTGCTGCTACAGTCAAAGAGGGTTATTGTAGCGATAAATGCTTAATAATTTCGTGAAGTAGAATGATTTTATGTTGCTGTGATTACAATTACTTACAAGGTTTTGTGGGTAGGTAGAGCAATTAAAACTCGGTATATCAATAAAATATAGAAATAGAAACCATTGTTTGAATGGTCTTCGAAAACTATTTTTGTGAGATACGTAAAACTTTGGATTGCTAATTAGCAGTCCTGACATTAAAGAGAGTTGACATTTGTGGGATTATCTTAACATAGAAAAATAAGTGGTAAATTCGAGGTAAACTAATTACAGAAAAGATAGTGTGACATGGAATAAAAAAGAAAACAAATAAAATGAACCAAAAACGGATAGAGCAACAGTGAGCGACGACGGTAGAGAAATTGAAAATCAAATTAATGAAAAGGAAAATGCATACACGTTTAAAGAGAATAAAAAAACGAAAAAATATAACAAAACAATAAAAGAACAACTTGCATGTAAGAACGATGCTAAAGCTAGGAAAACTGACACTGTGAGAACCTAAATTAGAAAAGGGACAGGAAAAGTTCTAATCACCATCTTTGCCTATATTGGGCTTCATCCTCCTCCAAAAAATGCCTTTCTGATATTTAGACTTCAGGATAATCTTGGTCTTCCTCTTTATCTTCCTCTTCCTCTTGGCGTGAGTATAACTCACGCCATTTACTTGGTGTCTGTTTCTGTTTCTGTTTCTGTTTTGTTTGTAGTTTTTTATTATTTTTTGTTTGTAGTTTTTTATTATTTTTTGTTTTTTATTGTATTTTTTTATTTTGTATAAGCTTTGTCCACAAATTGGTAAAATTTTTGACAATAAAGCATACCTTTTACGCCTTCCTTGTTGATTCCATTAATAGTCCACTGGGCCATCTACTTTCTTCCATCTGTAGAAGATCCCCAAATCACTTAAACTTTTTCCTTTCCACTCTATTAGTTAACGTGTCTGTAAGATACCTGATCTTGACTGCCTGCATGATTTTTTATGGTGGTCCATGACTTTTCAAAATCATCCGAGTTGCTACATTATTAAAATCATCATCACAGTTGCCATACCATACTATTATTTATTTCTTTTATATATATATTATGCTTCTCCTTTATCGTTGTTTTTGAGTTTTCTAATGTTTAATGATGACTTTTCGGTTTTTTCTTTTGGCTGTAGCGATCAGGTCTCAACTAAGTGATGGTACATAATTGCAACTAAGGGGATATGGTCGGAAACTATATTTGATCCAGGTAATACAGAAATCTTAGTGGTATCATTCTGCGGTAAAGCCTTCTGGGCGGTAACTCATATCAAGTATTCTTATTTTCGTTGCTTTTATGCCTAGGGATACAAGCAAGGAAAATTAAATTTTTCCTCTCAATATCTTCTTCTTCTTCTTTTTGTATAGCCATGACTCAATGTTTTTTCAATGTGCCTCTAGTAAGTTGTCGTTCCATCGTTTTCGTGGTCTTCCCACTGATCGTCTTCCTATTGGGGAACCGTCTCTCGCTGTCCTGACTATCCTATTTGTTGTCATTCGGCTTATGTGGTCATTCCATTCTAGTCTTCTGTTTCTTACCCAGTTATTAATGTTATCCACCTTGCATCTCCATCGTATATCTGTACTTCTAGCTCTGTCCCATAGAGTCTTACCATCGATTTTTCGAAGGGTTTTCATCTCCGATGTTTCGAGCCATCTTTTTGTCCTCTCTGTGTCGGGTCGTGTTTCTGCCGCGTATGTCATTATTGGTCGGATGACTGTTTTGTAAATTCTGCCTTTAATTTCTTTTCCGATATTTTTATTTCTCCATATTGTGTCATTCAGGCAACCTGCGGCTCTGTTTGCTCTATTCACTTGATCTTCCACTTGTGTTTCGAGCCTTCCGTAGCTAGATAGTGTGATGCCTAGGTATTTAAACTCCATCACTTGTTCTATTATCTGACCTTCCAGCTCCAATTTACATCTTATTGGATCTGCTGTTACAACCATGCATTTTGTCTTTTTTGCATACGTTGCAAATCATCTTCACTTTGAGAGATTAGTATTGCATCGTCCGCATAGCAGATTATTTTAAGTTTTTCTCCCATTTGGTATCCTTTTTTAGTTCTTATTTTTTTTATTAGTTCTTACATGATCAGATCGAACAATAAAGGACTCAAGGAATCCCCCTGTCTTATCCCATTGCCGGCTTCAGTTGGATTAGTTAGTTCATCTTCCACTTTTACTTTTATTGTGTTGTTCTGGTAGATGTTTTCTATCGTTTTAATTATTCCCAGAGGTACTTCTCTCGAGTATAACAAGTGGATAACTTCCTTTAATATGACCCTGTCAAATGCTTAAAGTCCACGAAACATAAATATGCCGGTTTGTTGTATTCCAACGATTTCTCTTGAACTTAGCGTCAATGAACTTGAATATAGCGTCAGTGCATGACTTTCCCAACCTAAAGCCTTGTTGTTCTTCTGCTAATGTTATAATTTCATTCAATTTGTTTGTTATCACTTTTGTTGTTAATTTTAATGTTGTGTTTAATAAGTTAATCCATCTGTAATTCTCCGGGTCTGATTTGTCTCCTTTTTTGAAGAGAGGTATTAGGATGCTTGATCTCCATTCTTGTGGTATTCTGTTTTGTTCTATTATTTTTTGTATTAGTTTTAATAGTTGTTTAGTTAGATCTTGTCCTCCGTACTTTAGGAGTTCGTTCGATATTCTGTCCTCTCCTGGAGATTTTCTATTTTTTAATTTTCTTAATGCTTCCTTTACCTCTCCCTCCTCGATGTTTATTTCTTCATTTGTCGTAACTTCAGGTGTTGGTGGTTCATTATCGTCGCCTTTAGCAAATAGAGATCGGAAGTAGTCTGCCCATGTTTGCTTCTGAATGTGTTTCGCTTTTATTAATTCGTTCATCTCCTTTCTTTGCCCTCTGATCATTCTCCATACTTCTTTTTGTGTTCCGAAGCAAGTCGTGTTCCATCTGTTTTGAGAAACTCTGCCAGTGCTCCCTTTTTATTTGCCTCACTAAAGTATTCGTTTCGTTTCTGATTCGTTCGTAGTGGTTGTATGCCTGTTGTGCTTGTTTTGTTCTGTATTGTAAAAAGGCTTTCTGCTTTTCTTCGAATTTTATCTTAACTTCCTCTCTAAACCACGGGGTTTTCTTCTTTAATATGTGAGTATTCGTTACTTTTCTCTCTCCAATTGATTCTGTTGCAGCGTCGATTATGTTATCTTTGAGTTTTTGCCAGCTTTCATTCATTTGCTCAGCAGTCTTCTCTGATATTCTTTTCCTGTATAAGTATTCCGTGGATTCCGTATGCAGTCCTTCGACTTTGATGTTTGTTTGTGTTGGTGCTGCCCTTTTAGGTGTGAAACATTTCATAATGATTCCTATTTTACATAATACTAGGCTATGGTCGCTACCTACATCTGCTGAGTTGAGGCATCTTACGTCGATTATTTTTGATGGATGTATATCTCTGTTGGTTACAACATAATCTATCATAGATCTTTGTCCACGGGTGTTATTGAATGTATATTTGTGTTGGTCTTTATGGTCAAAAAATGTCGTGTTTATTCTAAGTTCGTTATTTGTGCAGAAGTTTATCATCAGTTCTCCATTTTCGTTCTTAACATTTTCATTGTGTTTTTGCTTAATTCCGGGTATTACTTGGTTACCTATTCGAGCGTTAAAATCTCCCAGTATTATCATCTTCCCTCTAACTTGATCTACTACTTGTTGTAATTCGTCATAAAAGATTTCCCTTGTTGTTTGAGGCTTGTTATTTTCTGGGCCGTATACTCCGATGATATTCAGGTCTTCCTTTTTCATTCTAATTTTTGCTGTGACAATTCTTTCCGATATATATATTGACACTATTTGATGTGATTTTGGTATTTTTGATGTATTAGTAATGCTACACCTGCTTTGGCCCTGTTTTCTTTTGCTACTCCACTGTAGATTAGTATATGTATATTCGCCTAATCTTGATTGTCCTTTTCCTTTAACTTTGAATTGAATTGAATTATTAAAACACTATACTTGGTGTAAAAAATTAACTTTTTTTAACGATTTTTTTTATAAACTTCGACCATCCAAAAATTTGATTCAATGCGTATAATAAAAGCGCCACAGATTCGGCCGTATAACAAATGACGTCATCTAATGGGTCGACGGAAAGCTCACTCATGTTTAATTTGAAATCGTGGTTTTGCATACCGATCAGTTAACAACCCTCTCGTTGGTTTTTTTAAAATCGCACCAAACTGCCAACTAACGATCTGACAGTAGAATTGCCAATGCTGGCGCTGTTGACCGATGGAAATGATGTGAATACAAAAAAAAGGAAAATTCGGTGCATGATGAAATATGTTTTTTACGGGTTTATTAAAGCTCGTGCTACAAAAAATCGTTATAATAGATAATCAGTCAAATCTACAGAGTTGTCTGACTGATTTTACTATAATTTTTGTGTATCAAACAATACCTATATAAAATATTAAGAGTGACAAAGTAACTGATCTGATAGTGAGTTTTGAATAAAATAGACTAAGAGCCGCTATAGGTGAAATTCTTAATCATTTTAGGCACGACGGGACCCTATAACTTAAATAGTAGAACCTAAAAGAAAACGTTTGAGCACTGTGCCGTCACTTTTCAGTGGCACATGCGTCTACAGTGGCGCATCAAACTTTCCACTTATGGACGGGATACATAAATTAAAAAATACCCTCCCTCATTACCAGAATTTAATTTTTTTAATTTTTTTAAGTGCTATGTGATAAAGACATAAGATTCATCGTAATTTTATCCCACCACCCCCTTCTCCCTGCCCCCACCATCAAAAATTTTATTTTTCGATTTTATTTTTTTTTGGTGGGATGCAATCAATTTTAAAATTTCAAAAAATTCACAAGCACAGTTAAGGCTTTTATAAAACACGTCTATTTTTTATAGACCTGTAAGTTGAGTGTACATAACCTCAAAAAATTAAAAAAAATTTTTTTGGAAAAAAGTATCTAACTTTTTTTTGGGGATAGCTGCAGATCTAATTTTTCCTTAGTCTTGTGTATTTTATCAAACACTATATTTCTAATTTTTTTCAGATTTTTCTGTAACGCTGGTCACCTTCAAAAATCCAAAAAACTGTTTTTTAAGGGGGTTTTGGGGGGTTTGAACATGTTTTTCTGATTTTTAAATATTCTAAAGGACTCAGTTAGTTCAAGTTACATATAACCTATAAAAACAAAAATGATTTAATATATTATGAAGTCTATAAAATAGGGAAAATCCCCCAAAACCCCCCAAAAAACAGTTTTTCGGATTTTTGAAGGTGGGGAGCCTTACGGAAAAATCTGAAAAAAATTAAAAATATAGATATTTTTGATAAAACACACAAGATTAAGAAAAAATTAGACCTGCAGCTATTCCTCAAAAAAAGTTATACGCTTTTTTGGAAAAAAAAATCTCTTTTAATTTTTTGAGGTTATGTACACCCTACCTATGGGTCTATAAAAAATAGGCATGTTTTAAAAAATCCTCAGCTGTGCGGGGGGATTTTTTTGAAATGTTAAAATTGATTGCGTCCCACCAAAAAAAAAATAAAAACGAAAAATGAGCTTTTTGATGGTGGGGGCAGGGGGAAGGGGGTGGTGGGTTAAAATTACGCTGAATCCTATGTGTTAATCACATAGAACTCAAAAAAATAAAAAAATGTAATTCTGTTAGTAAGGGAGGATAACTTTTAATTTATTTATCCCGTCCATAAGTGGAAAGTTTGATGCGCCACTGTAGACGCATGTGCCACTGAAAAGTGACGGCACAGTGTTCAAACGTTTTCTTTTAGGTTCTACTATTTAAGTTATAGGGTCCCATCGTGCTTAAAATGATTAAGAAATTTCACCTATAGCGGCTCTTAGTCTAAAAGTGTAAACAAAAATAAAAGTTCTATGTCCAACCTGTTCAAAGTCTTCTTCTTAGTCCTTAACCTGATGCAAGGTTCGTAGAGTTGGTGCAAAACCTCGTGAACCTTGAAAATTCGTATGTATAACCGAAATAAAATGAAGCCTAAAAACATACGACTATTTTATTTGTTGCGAATTGCGTGACAGGGTCCCATCTGCACCCTGATATTTTCAGTATGTCGGATTCAGTCGTTTCGTTCGTATATTGACGTCATCAATGAATAAATCAGGTTCACGAGATTTTGTAACAGCAATAATAGATTGAAGCTATTAGCAGATTTTTTCAATGTTCCTCAATTTCTTTCTATCTTCGGCTATTCTAGCATATTTTTATTCTAGCATAAGACTTTCAACAATAGAAAAACAGACATTTCTACATAGGCACTTCACCTTCTAGATCATAATCATTCTTTCAATGAAGAGTTTCAAATTCTGCATATCCAAAATAAAGGCCTTAAGCTATCTTTTTTAGAATCTATGGAAATTAATAAATTGAAAAATAAAGATATAATTCTGAATGACCAACTCGAAACAAACAGCTCCCCACTCCTCAACCTCTTCAGTTAAAGACTTAAAAAGGCAAACACATTCTAAACTATATCACTTGAGAAAGGCACTCTGCCGAAACTGCTGTAGTCACTTAGTTGTAATAAATTTTGTGGAAGTATAGAAAACAAACGTTTTCAGTGTTTTATTGTTAGACTTTACTATAATGTATGGAGCACACATATGTATGTTATGTTGCGATGTTAAATTATCTGGATTTTTCTATACTCTGTCGTATGTTTAATATTTACCGCGTCTCCACGTCCGGGGATGAAACCTGCTTCTTCTTAACCTTGTATCGTCCACGTTTGGACATGAACTTCTCCCAACTCCTTCCATCGATGTCTATCCTGAGCAACATCCTTCCAATTTGTTCCGGCTATTCTTTTAATATCATCAATCCACCTCATCTGTGGTCTTCCTTTTGGTCTTTTACATTCGTAACGTTTCCAATGTTGTGTTATGGAGTTCCAACGTTGGTCTTTCTGTCTAGCAGTGTGGCCTGTGAAGCTCCATTTAAGCTTTTCAAATTTTTTTTGTACGTTTTCGACTTTTGTTTTTGATCTTACCCAGTCGTTCCTCTGTTTATCTGAAAGTCGTATACCTAACATTGCTCTTTCCACCTGCGTGGTTCTCCACAATTTCAGGAAGAAAAAGGGCTTTGTCCTGTCTAGAATTATGTCGAAAATTATCTTACTGCAATGCGCAATTAGAGCAAATGTGCTACATAAACCTTTCGCTCCCTTTTTATCTATGGAGATTATAGTCATTTTGTCCAATATATATACAAAATATTAGCTTGAAAAGTACGAAGAAAAATGTCACCTACGAAGCTTTCTCGGATATTTCCACATATTTTCTTGTATTTCAAGCTGAATGACTAAGACATATTTTTTATTCCATACATTGTACCCTCATACTCGATTCATTCACAAGTTTATTCTGAATAAATCAGAGTCATTGTGAAAATTAATTGACCGGACCGCTAGTGCCTCTCGCCTGCGGTAAACCAGCTGAAGAAGGGGGCAGGCAACCTTGGTGGAAACGGAGAGAAAACGGTGATTTTCCTTTTTATTTCTTTTCACTTTCATTGTAGACGGTGTTGCAAGTTCACCCGCCGCACCGCCACTCCGTCACTTCTCCTGTGTAGGGGACGGTTCGGGGGCGGATTCCCTGTGCCGGGTGCGCGTTTTTTGGGGCTGCGTTCCATATTTGGGTTAACTTTGCATTTACTTCGAAGTGACCTATTTACCGATTTTATACGAGCCGTGACTGGCGGATTTTTTTGTGTGGAAGAAGGCTTAAACCGACGATGAAGTGCAGACAGTAAGGAAGTGAATGAATACACCATGCGATAATAAATATGAACAATAATTTTTCCTCTGACAATAGCAAAATATTATTCAAATTGTTTATAAGCAAAAAATGTTTTTGAAATCAGGTTTTATAATGTTGGAAATGGTTTTTTCTTTTTAATTTGTTTTGTTTGAATATCTCGCAAACGCTTGAAATACAAACGCATTTCTTGCTATTTCTATCTTGGCTCTTATTTCTGTTGTTTGATCATTATTTTGTGAAATCCAGATTCCCAGGTTGAACCATTTCTATTGTCACTTCCCCCAAATATTTATTTGTTTGTATATTTGTTTTATTTGTTGTTGTCATATATTTCCTCTTCTTTACATTCATTCTATTCATTTATTCGTTCCAGAATTTTCACAGTCACTGCTTGTCTTATTTAGTATTAGTTAGAATTGTTCAGCAGAGCTTGCCATAATCACGGTATCATCTGCATATAGGTCTGAATTCCGCGTATGAAAAAAAAGTTGATTAATAGCAAGCTGAAAATTTTTTAATAGCTTAAGGGTGTCTAGTCGGACAAACTTTGATGCATGGGAATACTGGGACAGAGGAAGTTTTAATTGTGGAACAGGTTAAAAATTTGGAACGTCAGACTACGAAGACGTCCCATGTATTTTGTCGGACAGAACTTCAAAATAATTTGTTACCCTTTCATTAAACTGTCCTGCAAAAATCAGACTGCTATTTATCACCAACTGGGCATTTTAATGAGTGAAACACGTAGAACATGTCAAATGACAGGAATTATGACAGGTGACAAATACCAGTCTGATTTTTGCATGAGAGTTTAATGAAAGGGTAACAAATCAATTGGAAGTTCTGTCCGACAAAATCCATGGGACGTTTTCGTGGTCTGACGTTCCAAATTTTTAACCTGTTCCACAATTAAAACTTCCCCTGTTCCAGTGTTCCCATAAATCAAAGTTTGTCCGACTAGACACCCTTAAGCTATTAACAAATTTTCAGCTTGCTATTAATCAACTTTTTTTCATACGCGGGATCCATACTTAATATCTTATGTTGCTAATACCCAAGTAGCACAATAAAAACACTTTAGTTTTATTTAAGGTTTATAAAGGTTTTATTGTGGTAAATAAGAAAATAATGGTTTTAAAGTTACCTTGTAGATTTACGGCCAGAACTTTAAAACTGTTAAGCATTTGTAAACGAGTTTTAAAGTATCTAATACGATTATCAAATAAGACTAATTAATCTTAATAGATAATTTGTCTTATTGTAGTTTTAAAATGGTTTATTCTCAGTTCATTTTAAAACCAATTAGTTTTATGGAGAACTTCCGGACTGTTTGGTTTTATTAGATTCTAGTTTGTTACCTTTTAGTTTTATTTCAGTTTTAAAGATTCTCCTAATATGACTAATAAAACCTATTATTAAAACTACTTGATCTCAAGGCTAATATGTCAGTAAAACATATGCCTCAAAAAACCAAACGCTCTTAGCTGAATCAATTTGGTTATCGTAAAGACTAAACTATGCTTCTTGTTAGAAACAATAAAACTAAAGTCATCCCCTCTTCTTGCATGTCCAAAATGGTAGGTTTTAGAGCGAAACAGTGGTGTAGTGGAGTGGTTCCCAACATTTTATGTGTGGCGACCAACCTTCTGATGTTTTTTCATATTCGCGACCCATCCCTCACCTATGATGTTATTATATTTACGGTATTCAGCTACTGTAAGAGCCACGCCGCGACCCACCTGAAATCCGCTCGCGACCCACTAGTGGGTTGCGACCCACGGGTTGGGAAACACTGGTGTAGTGTGTTGTAAAAAGTGGAAGTACAGTTAGTATGGAAGAAATAAGTCGCAAGTACTTAAAATATAAACGAACTGGTCATTTTAAAAGAAAAATACAACACACACAGCACTACAACGCCTTGATTTTAGTTAGATTCACATTAAAACCGACTGGCATTATTGACAGCAGCATTAAAACTAAACGGTTTTAATTCCAAGGCTTTTATGTAGGATTTGTAGGATTGCTTTTATGTAGGATATATGCTCTTGGAAAGGTATAAAATGAAACCATTTGATCTTAACAATTCTATGTCGATAGACCAAATAGTTTTATTTGGATTTCGGCCATATTGCTTTCTGGAGATGCTGAAAGCCATGATAGAGTACAATATAAGTCTTACATAAAAATTATAAATAAGCGACGGCATAAATTCGATTTATTTTAATATTTAAAACATTAAAATTGTTGATAAAATAATTTTTCTTTCAAATTAATATTTTGCGGATTTAAATTTTTTGTCTTTTAAAAGTGTCCAGTTGCTTAAGAAAACAAAGTTTTAAGAAGGTTTTTATTTTTTTTATTGACCTCTTTCAGGCCCTTTTATGCTGAAAGCGGTTTTATTGCAACCTTAAGGTTTACTTAAAAACCAAATGGTTTTAATTTTAGTTTTATTCCACAGTTTTAAAGCATCCTTAAAAGACTTAATAAACCCGTTCGATGCTACTTGGGTAGTTCTTGCGTTAATTACCAATACTCACCAATACTTAAAATAATATTGGCAAAAGTATACGTTTTCAATATCTAATTTGTTTATTAGGTCAAAAGGTATAACGCGTCCACCTACTACTAATGCAAGCGTTTGTTGATTTCCACACAATGTATATATGTAAAAAAAATTCGTTTTTAGTCAAACACTAGATAAACGAATTTAAATTTTTTGCGTTTTTGCATAAATAAACCAGCAGAATAATGACAACGAGTGACTTAAAAGTGCCTATTGCACTGGTTTTGGGTTCTATTTTGTGGAATTCATTTAAGTATGTTAATGTTCTTGTCTACATAATGCTAATGTTCTTTAATATTCAAGGTGTTTTCAAATTCGTTGCTTACCTAGTTAAAATAAATTCAAATTTTGACGATTCTGGTTTTGACTATGGACTCGCTACGTATAGTCCAGGATAATAAGGTTTTTTCCATGACACTTGAACAGCCAGGGTACTGAAGCGTTTTTTCGACAGGTAATACCTATAAGAGCAAATTGTAACCATTTCCTGCGTAGGATCTGGCGGCCATTTTTATTTATAAACAATTAAGTGTCAAAAAATGGCATTTTTCATTTTTTTTTTCAAATCAATGGAAAATAGGGAAACTTATGTTTTTTTTAGTACAAATATCTTCGAGACTATGGAAAAAGCTTTAAAATGACGTAGGTATTACAAAGTTTGATATACCTACTCATTTATTGTTAATATAATTGCGAAAAATGGTCGGAATTGCAAAAAAAATTATTTTCTCAATAACTGTTGTAAAAATTAGTGTACAGCTTTGAAATTTTTGTCAAATGAAGGTTCTTTGGTGCTTAATATGTGGTAACAATTTCAAAGCGATTCATTTAATTGTTTAAATGTTATTCAAATTGTTTATCCCAGAGAGGATTTTTTTTTGCAATAACATAAGTCAGAAAAAATGACCTTAGAACCATTCGACAGGTGTCAAATGAAAGAGCATGAGCTATATTTTCAACTTGGTTTAAAAAAGTGAATAAAAAATGCATTTATAAGTAATAAATAATTATGCAAAAGTATCGTAAATCTTTCTTTATAAACTTTTTATTTTGTTGTAAAAGAAATTATACATATTTATTACAATTTTTTATCAATTATGATATAGATAACATTACTTAGTAGTTGTGCACTTAAAACAGGGTAAAAAAGTTAATTTTTTTGGAAAAAGTTATTCAAAAAGTTTATAAAGAAAAATTGACGATACTTTTGCATAATTATTTATTACTAATAAATGCATTTTTTATTCACTTGTTTTAAACCAAGTTGAATATATAGCTCATGCTCTTTCATTTGACACCTGTGGAATGGTTCTAAGGTCATTTTCTTCTGACTTATGTTATTGCAAAAAAAATGCTCTCTGGGAAAAACAATTTGAATAAAATTTAAACAATTAAATGAATCGCTTTGAAATTTTTATCACATATTAAGCACCAAAGAACTCTCATTTGACAAAAATTTCAAAGCTGTACACTAATTTTTACAAAGTTATTGAGAAAATATTTTTTTTTGCAATTCCGACCTTTTTTGCAATTATGTTAACAATAAATGAGTATATCAAACTTTGTAATACGTCATTTTAAAGCTTTTTCCATAATCTCGAAGATATTAGTACTAAAAAAATCATAAGTTTCACTGTTTTCCGTTGATTTGAAAAAAAAGGGGAAAATGCCATTTTTTGACAGTTAATTGTTTATAAATAAAAATGGCCGCCATATCCTACGCAGGAAATAGTTATAATTTGTTCCTATAGGTATTACCTGTCGAAAAAACGCTTCACTACCCTGACTGCTGAAGTGTCACGAACAGGGTATATTTTTGTCTTATTACCCTGGCCTAGTAGGTTTTGTGATAGAAAAGAAAAGAAATGTATCAACAAATCTTCTATTTCTCATTTCTTGCTGTTTTTTATTACCATGCCGTTCATTTAGAAGAAGAGGGTTGTTATAACTAGGAATTTTCACTTTTCAGTAGAAAGGTTTTACGGTTCATATTAGTTTATTTCATTTATTTTGTGCAGTGTTTATTGATATTATAGGATTTAATGATTGAGTATGATAGATTTCTGATCTTTTTATCGCTCTGACAAGAATTTTCTTTTTTAAGATATCAGGTTTAGAAAAAAACTTAAATATAACCTTCTTGAATAAAGAAATATTATCTTTTTAACACACTATGTTTGCTCATAAAGTTACATTTTAGAAATTGTATTAATAAAGTTTTATTAAAAATGCCATTATATCAATTATCATTTAATAAAACTTATTAACAAAACATTAAAAAACAAAAAACTAAGTAAGTAGTTCGTATCCATTATACAACACAAAATGAAACAAAAAGCAATAATAATAACAATTGTTTTTATTCACAAATTTTAGTGAAAACTTAAATAGTATTTAGGAAAACTAACTTCAAAATCCTCAAATCACACATTTTAACATTTTTCGGAATATGTACTAAGATATAAATAAGTGTGCACACAAAGCTATAAGGTCAAACACGCCATTAAAACCTATTTCATGTAGGTACTTTATATTACATTATGTTTTGTGCATCTTTAAAAGAATAATTGTCAAAATTATCTTGAGTATAATTGCCTTGAATATTTTGAAGATTTGCGAAATTCGATTGGTATGGCTGTTATTAAGCATTATGGTCTAATTAAATTAATCCTTAAATAATACTACAGTTTAATTTAGAATAATTTACCCAATGCAAAAAAATGATAATTCAAATATAACAAGATAACTTTGAAGAATAAGATTACATTTCACAAAACACAAGACCAATAATGATGTACGCATCAGAAAAAAAGACAATCTTCCATAGATTGTCCAGAAGATTGGAGTCCATATTCATCTACTTAATGGAATTTTTGAATACCAATTTGATTGTTATTCTATTTGCGATAAAATACAAAAACATCTCGTTTTGTTCCGCGATTTTTAAAAGTCAGTTGAATATTTTTTTAATGTACCGCAGAGAGGCAAGGTCTGCATAAATCTGAATGTTTAATATAAACCACATTTTTTTGAAACCGGAACTCTAAATCTACATCTTTTGGGTATTTCTAGGAAATCGCCACGATTTTGTTTGCAGTTTTTAATGATCGTACCCTCTGTTTTTAATTTGATACAATATTTTGCTCTTTTGTTTTTTAAATCTATACTAAAATCACAATCAAGATGCAGTAAAAATAAACAAACCGAGACACGTTAACTGTTGCAAGGAGCACTCCTGGATCATGATTTACAATGTATAAAATTTGTAAATCATCATTTGTGATTTAAAATGTATAATCCATTGTAAATCATGATTCACGAGTGCTCCTTGTAACAGTGAATGTGTCTCGGTTTGTTTACTTCTACTGCGTCTTGATTGGGAATGTAGTATAATAGTTTATTTATAAAATAATCAAATCCCCTAAATATTAATATCATTTTTAGTAATTTCTACAATCTTCAATAAAATACACGAGAATAACCTTTTTTGCCTAAATGTTAACCACTTCCCCAATACCCTTCTCAAGTCTTTATATCCTACATGCGTTTTCTTTTTTCTTAATTATTAATTATTTCATACATACATATATTGCATAAAAAATAATGTTGGGCTTAAACTTTGTCCTTGTCTCAGACCTTCTTTCGTTGAAAATGCTAATACCATTATTCTGATCCTTTTTATATTATCTTCTTCATTTTTCTTATCATTTTATTACTGATTTCTCTTTTCTCGAATCTTGTCCATTTTTTTTTCACTTGGTGCTTTGTCGAAAGTATTTACAAGATCTATAAACGCTAAGTATATAATATACACACACCCAAACTATATGGAATCATCTGATATTTCTTATTATTTCGTGCGAATTTAAAAAAAAACAATACGCACACGAAGTCAAACAATATTTATTTTAAAGCAATTTAATAACAAACACGTAACAATTAAATAAAACAATAAAGTATGTAACAAACAAATTAAAACTAGTTGGTTTATCAGTCAATAGAATAAAAAATTTCAATGTAAAATTAATAATGTGTAAATTGTTTTTATTTATTTTTTTTTAATTTTTTTTGGTAGTCAGTGTTATCACCTCTAGTCCTATGCAAAATTCAGTTTGCGTGGTCACGCTCCTAATAAAATTTCAAAATTTTGTTAGAGTGGGTTGCTCCATTCTTCAAAAGCAGCTTATACTAGCCGTTCGGTGTTTTGTGGATTTTCCCGGCGAGCTCTAATTTTTCTTGTAAGCATATCCCACAAATACTCTATAGCAGGGGTGGCCAAGCTCCTTGATAGCCAGAGCCACTTTTTACAAGTTAAAATTTTTCGCGAGCCGCAATTAAAAACGTATTCAAAAAGTATGTAAAGAAGGTATATAGGTAGAATTGGTACAAAACCTCATGAACCTTGAAAATAAGCATAATCTAAAAAAAATAAATCCTAAAAAAATTCGACTATTTCAATTTCATACTGAATTGCGCAACAGGATCCGATCTGCACTCTGATGTTTTCAGTAATGTTCAATTCCAGCATTTTATTCATAGATTGACATCACCAAATGAGTGAGTCAGGTTCATGAGATTTTGTAAATAGTCTAAAATGTTTTTTAACAGAACTTTTATTTATTGAAAACACAAATAAAATTACGAAATATTAAAACTTAATTACATTTGTTTTCCTTATTCTTCTTCTCGTTGTCCTTACGCCCAATAAGAGAGTCGAACTTTGCTATCACCTATCCATCTTTTACTTATTTCTTCCACACCTTCCGGTCTTCTTCCCATTTCCTTCACTTGTTGCTCTGTTTTCCGTCTCTTGGTTCCGATTTCCTGGATTTGTTCCATCCGCCCCTTTCTAGGTCTGCTCCTTCTTCTATTCCCCTGTCACTTGGCATCTGTCACCTCCTTTACTAGTCTGTTCTCGTTCATTCTAGTTATATGTCCAAACCAATTCAGGTTTCTTTTTTCAATTTTTTTCTCTCTTGGTCGCTGTCTTAGCATGTTTCTAATGTTTTCGTTCCTTTCCCTGTCCAACATTTGTTTTCCTTCTTTTGGTAATTCTTTAAAATTTGGTGAATAATTTGTGGTAGCACTTCTACTAAGTAATTCTTTCAGATGCTGGTTAGTTAATACTGATATGTGTTAGGATTTCACGAATTTTAAAATGGAATTAAATGGTACGTTGTTTCTAATATGGAAATAATTCGACATCATCCTTTTTTAATTTAGAGTATGTAGGTACTTCGATTTTGGTACAAATTTACAAAATTCGGTAATCGGTGTCGACTTATAGTTTTATTTTCGAGCTTGATCTTCTTGCGTCTCTGTTAATTTTAATTCTCCAGATGTTGTTTGGGTCATATTATGGTAATAAAAAATTCACCTTATGGACCATGTTTATTTCAATGACGCGTGGACCATGTTTATTTCATGAATTCAGAAAAAAATGAAGAGACGATTTAAAATATTTTAAGTCTTGAAATAAATTTTGGACTTCGCTCAATATTCCTTCTGGCTTTTTTATTTACTCGTTAAGTTTTTCTAGTTTAATATTGTAACAATTTTTTTAAGTCGAGTAAAATGACTACAAATCGCTCTGGAGTGGGCTGATTACTGACTTTTTGTCGCGCCACTCTTAATATTCTTTCGCGCAGTTTTCGATTTGTCATATCGCTCTTAGCTTGGATGGAAATGGAATTTGATATAAAGTTGCATTTGGTCTTTCATATTTGTTGTCAGTAATTTAAAAAACATTCTGAAACACACATGGAACGATAATAACTTTTTTAAATAATAACACAAAATTGAAAAGGATCTCGGGTACATTTATCGAGAGCCAAAAATAATTCTTCAAAGAGCCGCATGTGGCTCGCGAGCCACAGTTTGGCCACCCCTGCTCTATAGGGTTAAGCTCGAATGAGCAAGCAGTTCACTCCAAACAAAGGATGCCTTCTGCTTCAATGATGTCTCTAGTCACTCTAATGGCATGTGGAGGTCTATTATTATGCATGAAAATTAAATTTTCTCCTGTTGCATCTCTCCAGAGCCTAATTACTGGTTATAAACATACCTGTGAGCAGTTAAAGTTGATTGGATGAAAATTAAAAAAATGTTTTTTTACGGATCGCAATTCCTCTCCAGAACATTATACTTCCCTTTATATATTTGTGAACAGATCTGACAGTTTTCGTTCTTGCTTGTCTTCTTCGACCTCTAAGTACACGATTTCGTGGGTCATCTGATTTTACACCAATCCTGACTTTTTCTGAAAATAGCACATTTTATCAATTCCCAATGTTCCAGTTTTGGTGATGAAGACACCAATTTAGGCGACCAATCTTGTGCTGCCTGGATAACTCGGGAACTCGTAACTGTCTCCTGCTGTATATTTCTTAGCACGAACTCTTCTTCTTATCGTTTCAACTGAAAAAGTTACACCTGTAGCTTCCAAAAACTGCCTTTTGATATGCAGGTGAGAAATGGTTGGGTTTTTTCCAGCTGATTGGACAATTAAACGATCGTGGCGAGCCGTTATTACTTTTGGCGACTTTTCCGTGGTTTATTTTTAAGCTTTCCTAGTTCCTGTTACCTAGCATAGGTTTTGAACCGAACGCCCTGTGTTACGCATAGTTCTACAGCCATGTCCCTCTGAGAACATTACTTTCTCCACAAGACCAATATTTTCCCCGTTGTAACTTCTATAACCCCACATGAGGCATATTTTCGTTTTTGGACGCAAAAGTTAGTTTATTTATTTTCGTTCAATTTGCAACTCAAGCAAATAACCTATACCGTACCGAGCTGTACTATGTGATTGTCTTATCGATTTGTTTATTTTCAATAAAAACCTTTTAGGGGAGTGCATTTAGATTTTCGCTTCGGAAAAAATCAAACAAGATAAAACTTTTTGTAATTTCATTAAGAAATGTTTAATAAACAACATATCAAAAAGTTCTAAAATTAAATCTCTAGCTTCTGTAATTTTTTATTTATACCGCTAAAGTCACCCTTCTCACACACATTGGCGCAATGTAAACTAGCGTTGGAAGAAGTGCACGGTTGAGTTTTTTTAATGTAATTCTTTAACTAATGGATCAAAAGAAATTTTACAAATTGGACATAAAAGAAGATAAAATAAGCTATCTTATGGTTGTAATAAAAAGAAATAAAGTGTATGGACATAAGTACGGTGTGGGCGGAAAGTGAGACTTACATGAATTTTGTTTAAAAATGATTTAAAAATGTGTAACTAATACAATTTTACTTACAAAGCTCTCAAATTTGCACAACTTACCTCTCAATCATCTTACTAAACGATGTTTCATTCAAAAAAAATCTCAGAAATTTAATTCAAATAATACGCTGTCTCAAAAAATGTAATTTTTGAAAACTTCGTAGTTCTACAGAATTCCCACCACTTTAAGACGGTATTACTCAAGTTTGAATAAATCTAATACAATTTTTTAATATTTTTTTAAAGCCTAGGATGTAATCTTTAAAAAACACTGAATTATTTTAGATTAAAAATGAAATAAACAATTTCTTTTTGAGAAAACTAAGAAAGATAACAAAAATGTAATACAAAAACCGAAAATTACCAGCTGAAAAAATGTATATACAGAGTGATCAAAACTTTTTTCTGTAAAACTTACCTAAAATTAATTTAATAATAAGCTTCAAAAATAATAAATGTTCAACAAAAAATTTTTTTTTTAGCTCTTATACAGTATGTCTGCGTAACTTGGAACCTATTGATAACTTTTTTAATATCAGTTTTACGAAAAAAAGTTATTCTTTATAAAATACTCTGCATCATATATAACATAATATGCAACCATCAAATATCAAATTTTGTTAATTTTGTACGAGGTATGTCAAAAAATATGAATTTCACTCAAGAGTAAAGTACCTTTATATTTCATAATATCGAAAATTTTTATAAAGAAAAGTTGTTTGGAATTAAAAACTGTGTTCCAATATGTAATTATATCCTTCTAATCGAAAATTTGTTTTTTTTAATATTGTTTCAAATTAATTATACCAAACATCATTAAATTTTCACTTATTATTTAGGATAACTGATTTATTATTAATTTTATGAAGACAGTTATTCATCATAAATAGCTGTGCATGGTCTAACACTTAATATGCAAATATAAAATATTATATTTTATCAATATTATACGAGGTATTATGTAAAAAATTGCATAAAAGTGTAATTGCATATTGACACATCGTTTTTAATTCTGAACAACTTTCCATAATAACAATTTTCAGTATTATGAAAAATATAGGTATTTTACTCCTAACTGAAATTTTTATTTATTGACATATCTTGTACAAAATTGATAAAATTTGATATTTTATGATTGCATTTAAAGTTTTAGAATATGCAGAGCTTTTTACTAAGAATAACTTTTTATTTATGATTCCATTGCAACAATTTTTTGAATATTGAAGAGATAGATTTTGAATAATTGGTTCTTTCTTTCTAATACATTTTAATTTTTAATATTTTTGTGAAAATTATTTGTTTATCTTTTTTTTTAAGAATGAAATTCCATATTTGTTTGATTGGATTCTACTTGTTTTTCATTTAAATATCCGCCATTTTGGATCCGCCATTTTGAAATTTAAATTTTTAATCTTTAATTCAGATTCAAAAACCTGTTAAAAATAAAGACAATAAATGTTTTAGAAAAATGTTCTTTTTTATGTTCTTTTTAGAAAATCCGCATTTTGGATCCGCCATTTTATAGTTTATAATGTTAACATTTAAATTAGGTTTATCAAAGCTCCCAAAAATAAATATATGTAGAAATAAATACATTTTGTAAAGAAATTATGATTTTACAACTATTTTTTAAGTTATCCGCCATTTTGGATCTGCCATTTTATAATTTAAATTATCAAAATTTGATTCAGGTTCAGCAACCTCTCAAAAATATCCACATATATGTAAACAAACACGTTTTATAAAAAAAAATTCGGATTTTACAACTGCTTTTTAAGGAATTTTAGGAATAAATCCGCCATTTTGAATCCGCCATTATGAATTTGCAAATTGTAATGTCAAATTCGGGTTCAGCATAATCAAAACTAAAATAAAAACATTTTTTATCAAAATAAAATGTTGAATTCACCCATATTCTTAACATTATTTATACAAAATAATTGTTATTGTTTAAACAATTAATAAACAATTAGCGGCGAAATTTGTGAGTAGAACTTTTTACTTTAACATATTTAAAAACTAACAAAAAAAGTTTTAGAAAAATATAACCTTGTTTGATTTTTTCCAAAACATTGTATCTTCTCGTTCTAATTGCACTCCCCTATTTATTCTTCGCAACAATAACAAGTTTTTTCAAAAGAAATAAATATTACTTTGAAATACATGGTGATTCCATATAGGTTTGGGTGTGTGTATTTGTTGTTGGTATTTATCTATTATTTGTTCGATTGTTCGACTATAAAAATATGATATCCTGTGTGCTTCTTTCGTTTCCGAATCTACTTTGGAATCTACGTTTCTGTATTGTTAATTTTTAGCTTTATCCGTTTGTCTAGTATCTTTGATTTTTTTTTCGATATAATTAGGAGTGTTACCCACACGTAATTATTGCAATCTTTTCTGTCATTCTTTTTAACCTTTAACTACACGCGCTGGCGTACTTTGTACGCCAGATATAAGAATTCTACTGGAAATATATTTAAAAATTTAATTTTTGACCTTGCTTATTTTTCTAACCTATCACTGGAATGTGCTTTACAATTTGGTTTTAGTTTCGTTATAATCGGCGTTCTGGAAAGATCGTAATTTACATTTTATTATTTGTTGTTTCCGGTGGTGGACCATATACCCCAGGATTATATTACTATAAGTCGTAATATAAGTACATATTTTAATTGTTTTTTAGTCATTATGGCAAAAAATATATTTTTCCTTATAAACAATACTTTTTCTCCTGTAAAAAATCACATTTAAAAAAATTTTTTATTAGTAATTTTATTTATCATGGAATCCAGTTATTCCATGATTCCAGTTATAAATCCCAATTGGCTTACTGAAAAGGAACTCCAAGTATTCATTGATGCCGAATAAGGTTTATAACAAACAACTAAGTGTATTTAAAAAAAAAATTAAACAAATCCGCTGTTTTTAAGTGTATTTTCTTGTAGCGTACAAAGTACGCCACGCCTGTAGTTATGTTATAACTTGATGCGCGGGTAGTTAAAGGTTAAAATTAAGTACCTACTATCGATGCCATTTGCCAATCTTTCAGAATCTGTTCTTTATTCCAAGTTATGTTATAATAAATAATATATCTGTAGTAGTAATTCTGTCACCTTTTTTCCCATATTTTTTATCATTTCTGTTATTTTTTCGTCGTTACTTAGTGCTTTTCAGTTTTTCAGCTTCCTGACAGTTTCCTTTATGGTTAGGTATCTGATTTCGATCATTGTCAAGTTATTTCTTCTGTTTTATATCGCTCTTTTTGTTCGCTATCAATTCATGGAAATATTCTCTCTATCTACTATTTTTCTTGAAGGTTATGCCCTTTATAAATTTTCTAAATGTGAAATAAGCCCATAAATATTGATGATATTAATATTTTGTATTTTCACAACGACATCCGATTTGGACGTCGAAACGTTTATAAAATAATTTTTTTGTTAAATTGTGGCTTATTTCCCATTTAGAATAGTTGATTACAAAAATGCCACAAGGAAATAGCTTCAGAACAACATTTATAAATTTTATCTCTTTTTTTTACTTTTCATGACTTCCAACTGTTTTATTATTACTATTCCCTATTTTTTTATTTGCTGCTTTATTTCTTCATTCCGTCAGTGCGTTTGTCTGCCTTCTTTGTTCTTCTTACTTCCTTGGCACATTCCGTTAAAAGGATACACAACAGCTCCTAATTTTCCTCATATATGGTCTTTGTGATTGCTGTCTCAATTGGAACGGATGAGAAGTATGAGGGACAATCAGAAGTATGGAAACTATGTGGGACAAAGGATAGAGCTGTTGTTTTTAATTAGACGTACATAATATGTACTTGATTTCTTGAAAAAAGTGTGTTTATGTTCCGTATTTCGTACCAACTCTATATAAACCGTCAATTGCTTTACCTTGTATGATACCCAAAATATTTCAAGCATCTCTTTTGGCTCTATCAAAGCTGGGGATAGGTATTGTTACAATTTTTGCCATCGAAATTGGAAGAAATTACACCAAACAAATGCGTGTTACACCGTAACAAATGAGAAAATTATTTAACATTAAACATTTAAAAATATTAATAAAATTTTTACACAGAATAAAAATATTTTGGGGAAATAGCTTCCACAGAATTGTATAAGTTTAGTATACACTCCCAATATTTCCAATAATTCTTCTTTTTTTTTAATAAAACTTTATTTGAGCTTGTAATATTGTAAGGTAGACTCTGAATCTGTCAAAATGTGTCTGAGTTGAGCGAACGAAGTTTGATTATTATTTACACGTAGGTAATTTGGTAATTTCTTCAGAAGTGGTTTATTGTATTTGCCAAAAAGAGAGCTATGACGCACATACGTGCATAATTTGCAATCAGGTGGTACATGTTGTGTGCGATTGTACACTTGGTGCATACTATGGTTTTGAAAGAAAAGTTACATGCATGCGTTGTGCACAGACAGAAAATATTAAAATAAATAAAGGAAAGGCGATTAAAGGTCTTCATGTGCAGGCTAATGCTATAAAACAATTCATCATCATCATCATTCTCTTTGCCTTATCCCTATGCGGGGTCGGCTTCCCTAATTGCATTTCTCCACACAATTCTATCTTGGGCCATATCAATGTTAATCCCCTTTACCAACATGTCCTGCCTTATCGTCTCCCCCCAGCTCTTCTTTGGTCTTCCTCTCCTACTCCTTCCAGGAATCTGCACTTCAGCTATTCTTCGTATTGGGTGGTTAACGTCTCGACGTTGAACATGACCAAACCATCTTAACCTATGCTCTCTCATTTTGGCATCAATTGGTGCCACACCTAGACTTCCCCTAATATACTCATTTCTAATTTTATCCTTCTTTGTCACTCCACTCATCCATCTAAGCATTCTCATTTCCGCCACATGCATTCGCTGTTCCTCTTTCTTTTTCACTGCCCAACATTCAGTTCCGTACATCATAGCTGGTCTTATGGCTGTTTTATAGAATTTTCCCTTCAGCTTCATTGGAATTTTTCTGTCACACAACACACCACTCGCTTCTTTCCACTTCATCCATCCAGCCCTAATTCTACTGCATGCATCTCCATCTATTTCTCCATTACTCTGTAATACCGATCCTAGGTACTTAAAACTATTGCTTTTTACAATCATTTCACCATCCAAAGATACCATTTTATTTGTAGTAGCTCCATCTTTAAATGAACATTCCAAATACTCTGTTTTTGTCCTACTAAGTTTTAAACCTTTTTCCTCCAGAGCTTGTCTCCACTGTTCCAGTTTTTGTTCTAAGTCTCTTTCACTATTTCCTACTAACACGACATCATCAGCATACATTAAGCACCATGGAATGTTACCCTGTATTTTCGCTGTTATCTGGTCCAAAACTAATGAGAATAAATACGGACTAAGCACAGAACCTTGATGCAATCCTACTTTCACATGAAATTTATCAGTCTCTCCCACACCTGTCCTAACACTAGTCGTTACTCCCTCATACATATCCCTCACAATCTTTACATATTCACCAGGGACTCCTTTCTTATTGAGTGCCCACCACAGAATCTCTCGAGGAACTCTATCATATGCTTTCTCAAGATCAATGAATACCATATGAGCGTTTGTTTCTTTACTCCTGTATTTTTCCATCAACTGCCTTATAATGAAAATTGCATCTGTTGTTGATCTACCCTGCATAAAGCCAAATTGATTCTCGGATATTTCGGTTTCTTCACGTATCCGTGTATCAATTACTCTTTCCCATATTTTCATGGTGTGGCTAAGCAGTTTTATAGCCCTGTAGTTTGTACATTGTTGTATATCTCCCTTGTTTTTGTAAACAGGTACCAGTATACTGCTTCTCCATTCGTCTGGCATTTGTCCAACTTCCATAATTCTATTAAATAGACCTGCTAGCCACCTTGTTCCTGTCTCTCCCAATGATCTCCATACTTCCCCAGGAATATCATCTGGTCCTACCGCTTTTCCTTTCTTTATTTTTTGAAGCGCTTGAGCCACTTCCTCGTTGGTTATTTTGGTGACCATTGCTGCTACTGTCTCCGTTGACTCTACAGGCTGTCTGTCAAATTCTTCATTTAATAAGCTGTCAAAGTACTTTCTCCATCTCTTTTTGACATCCCTTTCGTGAACTAGTATTTTATTATTTTCATCTCGGATACATCTAATCTGATTAAAATCTTTTGCTTTCTTTGCTCTCTGTTTGGCTATTTTATATATCTTCGTTTCGCCTTCCCTGGTATCAAGTTGATCGTATAGGTTTGAATACGCTTCTGCTTTAGCTTTTGCTACTGCTACAGCAGAAGCGTATTCAAACCTATAAAACAATAAAATATTGCTATAAAACAATATTGTGATAAAAAATTTCCTCCAATTTCGATCGGAAAAACTGTAACAATACCTATCACCAGCTTTGACAGAGCTAAAGAAGATGCTCGAAATATTTTGGGTATCATAAAAGATAAAACAGTTGACGGTTTATATAAAGTTGGTATAAAATACGGAATAATAAACACACTTTTTTCAAGAAATCAAATAAGAGAATGCAAAGAGAATTTTTTTAATTTCGAATATGTTCCAGACGTTAAGCTGTCTCTAAGAAAAATTAGTACAAAATATTCTAAACTTGGAGGACCGCTTTATAAAATGCTATAAGTAATGCTATAATGCATATAATATAAAAGCTATAATGTAACCCAAACGTTGTACAAATTCTTGTTTACCTTGTTTATTGTGTCTTGAGAAATATTGTTTATTGCTGTCCGAATTCTCTGTTTTAATTCTTCAATATTTGCTGGTTTCGTTTGATACACAACATTCTTCAGATGGCCCCACATAAAATAATCCAAAGGATTGAAATCTGGTGACCTCGCTCGCCATCCAATAGGTCCACGTCTACCAATCCACCTGTTCGGAAAAATTTCATCTAGGTACCTTCTAACATCTGCAGCATAATGTAGAGGTGCACCATCCTGTTGAAACTATGAACTTTCATCAAAACCTCCAGGATTACGTCTGCTGGCAAACAAATTACGTAAAGTAGCTACGAGATACCCCCCTAAAAACTCAAGGTACGTTGCCCCGTTTAAATTACCTTCGATAAAGTAGGGTCCGATGATTCGATTTCTTACAATTCCAGCCCATACATTTACCTTTTGCGAGTATTGTGTATGATGCTCACGCATCCAATGGGGTTTTTTTGCCCAGTATCTACAATTCTGACGGTTAACCTCGCCATTTAACGTGAAAGGGGCCTCATCAGAAAAAAATAATGTTTTGTACCAAGAGAGGGTCTCGGTGACAGTTATCCATCATTGCTTCGCAAAATTGAATTATTCTATCGGGATCATCTTCGTTTAATTCCTGCACAAGTTTGATTTTATAAGAATGCCAATTTTCAAGCTTTTAATAGTTTGTGTACCGTTGTTTTGCTAACACCGATATCGCGACTAACTTTACGCACAGAAGTGTGCGCATCTTCTTCAAAACTAAGTAAAACATTTAATGCTGTATCAGAATTTACAGAGGGACGACCTGATTTCCGTGCATTTTCAACCGTACCAGTTTCTCGAAATTTCTTTTCAATCTTACTGACTGTTGAACGCGTTATAGGTCTTTCTGGATATTTATCATTAAACAAATTGCACACTTCCATCTGAGTTCGCGATCTGTCTCCATACCCAATCATCATAAGTATTTCAATTCTTTGCTTTACACTTAACTCCATTTCTACTTCAAATTAAATCTAAGCAATAATTAAAACATTCACAAATACCAAAATTATTGTAGTACTAAACTGTCACTGAACATCAATAAATTACTAAACAAATAATGACATTTAACAAAAACTTTGCCTACTATGTTTCTTTTAAATTGATAAGAAATAATTTCTTTCATATTCTGTCCGCTAGACAATAAGTATTTTTGATATTGTTAATTTAACTAACGCGTTACTTTATGAGCACACATAAAACTATTGTATTTTTGTCCACCCTGTACCAATTTGAATCAACATGTGATACATTTTTGGAATCGGCTCAGCTAGAGTAATCCGAAAATTGAGACAAAATGGGGGTGTTCCATTTAAAAGAAATGACGGTGACGTCATTACTCGAAAGTAATTCACCCTGTATATTAGAATATTATTTTAAAATACGGTAAATTAAAATAAAAAATCGACGTGTTTCAGGATTATTTCTTAAAATACTCTGTTTAGCTAAAAAAGAATTTGTTCCATACTTTACGGACACAGTGTATGTATAATTGAACAAAAATTTGTGTGCTACTTTTAGCACCACTCAGACTATTTGCAAATAATTCGTATTTCACATTACATGTACAAAAAAGACGACTGAGGAAATCTAATTTAGCAACATAATCAAATCCATCTCTCGAGCGTCTATCTCTTTTCGAATAACCCTAATGTGCCCTATTCCTTTGTCTCTAACGCGACTATCGCTTTAGAGCGACAGTAACAGCTGACTCTGAATCGCAACTGAACTGACATCTCTACCCCCACAGAAAGTGATTTCCTCACGTTGCGTTGCTGCGCTCCATTATCGATTCCCGAATTTCCAGATGGAAATCAGAAGGTAGAAATGTGGGATAGAATGTAGGGGAGCCAGGATTTTGGGGGTAATGCTAGTGGCAGCGAAATTTCTACAGTTTAAACAGGCACATGAGTATGTAGTCCGGAGTTTGTAGCAGGATTTTGTACATACAAGATAGGATTTCGTTGAAATACTGTATCAAACATTTATAGTAAATTTGTAGGAATAATAAAGAATGGAGTTTACTACAGTAGTCCAAAGAAATAAGGTTTTGTCGAAACACTTGAGCAGCCAGGTTGCAAATGGATTTTTTGGGTACTATATACCTAATACTTTATAAATACAAAAATGCCCGGCACATTTCGGACGAGAAACTTAGTTATTAACAAATAAGGGTCAAAAATGGCATTTTTTTCGTTTAAATCGCTACAGGTAAAAATAGGGTAATTAAATATCTTATTTATAATATTTTTCTTTTAGTAGATGAGCCAAGATTTAAAATGGTTTTTATTGAATTTTGATCCGATCATTTTTTGCTTAGGAAATTGCAAAATAAGACTGAAATTTCAAAAATAAAAAATGTGCTATAATTTTTGCTAAAATGGCCTTAAGACTTTCATATTGCATGAAAAGTTGAGTCAAACATTCCGTATAATGCACAAAAATTTTTTAGACGATTCGTCAATTAGTTTATCGAACTATTCAATTTGTTTATCGCAAAGCTTTTTTCGCAATGTTATTGTTTAGAAAATAATAATGATGTAGCAATTCTGTGGAAATCACCTGCAAGAAGAATAGTTATGTTTTCAAAGTATTGAAAAAATCATTAAAAAGTCGTTTTTATCACTCCGAAAACAGTTTAGTAAAATATAGTCATTTTTGGCTTATAAACAATTTGAATAGCTTTGTTAGTATTGACTATAGAGCAAATCTACTTTAGGATTTCAAAAGCTGGTATTTTTACACGAATTTTCAGAAAAAAACTTTTTGCCTAGATTAATTATGGTCAAAGTTAGCCACTTGTTATTATTTAATTCACAGTTACTTTTATAGACATCAAATTCTCCTGTAACAGTGTTAGTTACCATACTACTCCGAAACGGCTTGGCCGATTTTTATGAAATTTTTTACGTATATCCTATAGGCCGGAAAATAGGTTTTAATCTATTTTTTATACTCATAAGTTATAAGGGGGTCGCCCTTCTGACATTTTTTTAAATTTTTTTGGACAAAATTATCTACCTTAATTTTATATGATGTAGAATTAAAAAATACATACAACCTTTAATTTTCACTCTTCTATCACCAACCCCTATTTGTTAATAGCCATCTATATATTTACATCTGTAAAATTCTCCCGTCACAGTGTTAGTTTTCATACTCCTCCGAGACCGCTTGACCGATTTTTATGAAATTATATATGTATATTCGGTAGGTCTTAGAATCGGTCGTAATCTATTTTTCATATCCCTGAGTGATAAGCGGAGTTCCCCCTAACATTTTGTAATGTTAGGTGGGGATGTGCGAACATAACGTACTCTATAAGTCTCTGAGTACATACAAATTTAAAAAATTATGATCAAAATCCATCAACAAGCTCTGGAGATATTAATCGTAGCATATGTTTGACGAATCAGTTTCATTTTTTCAGTGCAAGGATTTTAATAATTCCCCTCCACCGCCCACGAATCCGTTCCGTTAGGACGCCATTTTTAAAACTTTATTAACCACTCTATTGAGGTTCAAAGTTTACTCAAACTTTTACACATAAACTATGTACCTTCAACTTCAAAATGGCCCTAGTTAGGTTGCTTAATTGTTATAAACAAAGTAACCGTCAATTAAATAAAAAAAATGGCTAACTTTGACCGTAATTAACCTAGACAAAAAGTTTTTTTTAATTCGTATAAAAATAACAGTTTTTCAAATTCCATTGTAGTTTTAGCCTACAGTCAATATTAACAAAGTTATTCAAATTGTTTATAAGCCAAAAATGACTATTTTAGTAAAATGTTTTCGGAGTGATAAAAATTACTTTTTAATGATTTTTTTAAATGCCTTGAAGATATGACTATTCTCCTTTCATGTTGTTTCCACAGAATTGCTATATCATTATTATTTTCTGAACAATAACATTGCGAAAAAAAGCTCTTTGGGATAAACAAATTGAATAAAATTTAAACTAATTGACGAATCGTCTTAAATTTTTTTTGTGCATTGTGTGGACTGCTTAACTCAACTTTTCTTGCAATATGAAAGTCTTAAATTCATTTTCGCAAAAGTTATAGCAAATTTTTTATTTTCGAAATTTTAGTTTTATTTTGCAATGTCTGAAGCAACAAATGATTGGACCAAAATTCATAAAGCGCTATTTTAAACCTTAGCTAATCTACTAAAATAAAAATATTATAAATAAGATATTTAATTACCCTATTTTACCTGTAGCGATTTAAACGAAAAAACTCCCATTTTGACCCTTATTAGTTAATAACTAAATTTCTCGTCCAAACTGTGACGGGCATTTTTGTATTTTGTACAAGAATAAAAAACCGCTAAACGCCGTAAAAATGAGTGGCGCATAAAATATTCCAGCTACAAAAGATCTGATATGAATATTACGTGGCGCGAAAATGGATTTTCATTTGATGCAAAACAAAATTCTAGTTTTATTTTAAAAGATTTTTCCATAATATTTGCTAAATTTGAAGTAAACGCGCCACAAAAGAGTAACTTTGATACAGTTTGAATTTTGAAATTCTTTTGTGGCGCGTTTACTTCAAATTTAGCAAATATTATGGAAAAATCTTTTAAAATAAAACTAGAATTTTGTTTTGCATCAAATGAAAATCCATTTTCGCGCCACGTAATATTCATATCAGATCTTTTGTAGCTGGAATATTTTATGCGCCACTCATTTTTACGGCGTTTAGCGGTTTTTTATTCTTGTATCAGGAGTTTTTCAAAGTTATTTATAAATTAAATGTATGAAGTTGAATGCAATGTTCCTCTATTACACGTCAAGCTTTATAAATGGTCACCTTTGTTGCATTATCTCCCAAATGATCTAGTGTCCATCGAATGTACACTAGATTTTTTTTTATTCGAAATAGATTGAAAAAAAATTGAGATGGCCGGTAAATGAAGTCGGATTGCCCGTTGCTAGATCAAATTTAGCGTCGTAACCACTACAACTACATAAACCATTTCGGGAATAATCGTAAATTGGATTATACTTTTGTAGCTTAAAAACTTCTAAACGGCTTAACCGATTTTGATCAGTAAACATGAGTTTGAAACGTATTGACCAGTAGTATCTGATGGATCTAAGGTCAAGTATGAAAATTGAAGCTACTACAGGAATTATTGAACTTGAGAAACCGTTTTTCCCACAGGAAATAGATTTTATCATACTTATGAAGCCTATAACCTAAAAAATTCAAATTTTCCGGGATATGAGGTATACACCGTTAAATTCGTCTGGTGTACTTCTATAAACGCTAAGTTATAGGCACAATTTGTAAGTTGAAATGTTGAGTAATTGTCGAAAAACCAAAATTTTCAAAGTTTAGTTTTTCAGTTTTTCGGCTATACTGAGCCGTGTGTATGTCTGATTCTGACGGCTTAGACACCATTTGAAAGCTTAAGTCAACACTATTAATTTGATGTATTTGCGGTTCTCCTGGCTCTTCTTGATCCGAATATATATACCCCCAAAACATATGCCGTTTTGTACCTACCAAGTCCTATAGCTGGCTTATGGGTGGTCAAAAGTCACAAACTACACCGGTTCTAAATCGACCCTGACCCCCTCTTCAAACACAGAGGAAAAATATCAAATCGGTTTAACTTTCAAACACACATACATATATTTTATATCCACAAACATTTTCCCTTTTTTAAATAAAAATTAAGTCACATTTCTAAGCTCTATAACTTTTGAATGGTATAACCGATTTTCAAAATTAGACATGCGTTGGAAAGGTAATGATCAGTACTGTTGGAAGCCGCAAAGGTCGGACTTAAATTTTTGAAGTTTTTGGGAGTTTTGGGGGCCAGAACGAAAAACAGACCTAAATAGGAAGGGCCGTAAAATCGACACCCTTGGACCAAAATGGATGGTTGACATATGAATGGGTGAGTCTTTTTCTGAACTTGAAGATGGGAGTTGGCACAATTTTCAATTCAGTCAGATTTAGAAAATTGAAAATTTCGTGTATATAATAGTGTCGCGTGTAGGGGGGCGTATTTCTGCGCCACTGGCGAGAACTGCCGTTCTCTGGTAATTTTTTCGATATAAAACTAACAGCTTCGATAACCAATAAATCTAAAACTATTAATTTTATCAAAAAAATGTATAATGAACATTTTTTTGCTTATAATTAATATTTTTACCAGCATTTGCGGTCAAAATATAATACAAAATTTCCACCCTCGAGATGAGGTGGCAACAACCCCATGGTAAAAGCGTCTTTCGGCATCATGTAGATTTTGATCCTTGGACTATCCACTACTTATTGTCAAATTTTCAAGCAAATCTATCCATTCTGTAAAAATTGCGAAGTGAAAAATTTCAGTTCCTGGACTAATTATACTTTTGAAGCTCTATAACTTCTGAACGGTTTACCTGATGTTGATCACTAAACATGAATTTGAAACGTATTGACAAGTAGTATCTGACCAGCATCCAAGATCGAGTATGATAACTGAACGTATTACAGGAATTATTGAGCTTGAAAAACCGTTTTTCCCGTAAGAAATAGATTTGATTATACTTATGAAGCCTATAACTTAAAAATTAGAATTTTCCCAGATATGAGGTATACACCGTTAGACGCGTCCTGAGTCCTTCTACAAACGCTCAGTTATTGGTGCAATTCGTAGGTTGAAATTTTGAGTAATTGTCGAAAAACCAAAATTTTCAAAGTTTAATTTTTCAGTTTTTTGGCTATGGCGAGCAGTGTGTATGTCTCAGCTTGATCGCTTAGGCGCCACTTGAAAGCTTAACTCAACCCTATTGATTTGGTGTATTTGCGGTTTTCCTGTCTTTCCTTGAACCTAAGATATATACGCCCAAAAAATATGCTATTTTGTATCTACCTAGTCCTCTAGCTGGCTTACGGGTAGTCAGAAGTCAAAAATTAGACCGGTTCTGAATCGGCTCTCACACCTTCTTGAAACACAGAAAAAAAATTCAGATCGGTGTAACTTTTCCACACACATACATACATACATACATACATACATACATACATATCCACAAACATTTTCCATTTTTTAAATAAAAATTGAGTCATATTTCTGAGCTCGATAACTTTTGAATGGTATAACCGATTTTCAAAATTAAACATGCGTTGGAAAGGTAATGATTTGTGCTATCAGAAGCCGCAAAGTTCGGGCTTAAATTTTTGAAATTTTTGGGAGTTTTGGGGACGAGAACGAAAAACAGGCTTTAAATGGGAAGGGCCGTAAAATCCACACCCTTGGACCAAAATGGAGAGGTAACATATGGATGGACGAGTCTTTTCCTAAACTTTAAGATGGGATTTGGCCCAATTTTCAATTCAGTTAGGTTTAGAAAATCGAAAATTTCGTGTATATATAGTGTCGCTTGTAGGGGTGTTGTGCGCCACTGGTGAGAACTGTCGTTCTCTGTGGATTAGGTATATAGTACCCAAAAAACCCATTTGCAACCTGGCGGCTCAAGTGTCCCGAACATGGTATATTTTTGCCTTATTTCCCTGGCGTACAGTCTTTTGAGTACAGGCTATAAAAATTATTTACTAATTTAATTAAGAGGCTTAGAACTATGAAGTAAAAAGTGGAAATGGATTGGTCATACTTTGAGGAAATATCAAAGCAACATAGCGAGACAAGCAAGCACTTGAACCAGACGGTAAAAGAAAGAGAGGAGGACCAGATAACAGCTGGAAAAGAACTACAACGAGATAACACGGAAAAATTGGACTGAGATTGGGCGAAGCCAAAAATAGAGCAAGAAATAGAAGAAGATGGAAGGAACTAGTACACAGTTCATCCAGAGAATAAATAAGAAAGAAGATACGTTGAGCCAGTCAGTCATCAATATTACACTTTTGGCCAGGAAACGCAATAGCGCCCAATACTCCACAAGGTGGAAGGGAACTAAGAGAGAGAGAGAGAGAGAGAGATAACTAGGAAATAATCACTACTTATAGATCATTGCATTTCAATAGAAGTTCAAAGAAGTTCAAAAAATGGTAAATTTCATAAGTGCTTATGGTTGTTCTAACCGGTTAAAAGAGAGCTTGTATTCCTTTTCAGAGGTAATACACACTAGTATTTACTGTGTTCTTCCGCTTCTTCTTCTTCTTCTTCTTTTTCTTCTTCTTCTTCTTCTTCTTCTTCTTCTTCTTCTTTTTGCATTATATTCCTGGATGGGTCGTTGCCTATATGGCTATGTCTTTCCATTCTGGCTATGTCTTTTCAGGTAATCTTCCACGTCATCCACGACATTTACTGTACTATTTTAAAATTAATAACTTGTATCCTGCTAGTTTCCCGTTGAAGGATGCAGAAAAAGCTTGGATTATTGCAACCAAAGGAAAACAATGCTTTCCTCAATGCAAAATAGTGAACTCGGCTTCATTTAATCTGTATCTTTTAGATTGGAGTTGTTTATGGAAATGATTTAATATCTCTGATGTTATTGAAATATAACATTTTGTGACACTCAGCTACATCATCTACTGATCAAAAAAGTGTGTCTATTTCGAATGTGACGACATGTCTCTCAAGAACGCTGAAATAGACTATTATCAACTTCCTATCACACTGTATAGTCAGTGTATACTCGGACGCTAATATGTAATAATCCCTGTGTTAAACATATGTTATAATATGAATCATTCATGGTATCAACACCATCTATAAAAAATATTTGCCAATTCTGGTAATTATGAAAAATTTCTTGTCATATTATGATATCTTACTTAACTCATTATAGGCCAGCGTCGTATTGATATTTTTTTTTAATTTCAAGAGCGTAGACGCAAAATTTCTGGGTAATACCTTTTAAATACATTCATTTTTTCGAATGCTGAGTAAACTAATAAGTGTTTTTGAAAAATGTAAACGCAGAATGAAAGATTACGTTATTACCGAGGGCCGAAAGTCCCTGAAAACTTCTATAATGTTTATTCTAATAAGTTATAGGGGTAAAAAAACAAAAATTAGTGTTATTTTTAATTTCAAATATGTATCCCATTCAAAAGAAACTTTTTGTTTATTATAAGAGACTTTCGGTCCTCGGCAAAAATGTAATCTTTCATTCTGCGTTTAAAATTTTCAAAAATATTTATTAGCTTTCTCAGGATTCGACAGAAATGAATGCCTTTAAAAAGCATTGGAGTCGAAATTTTGTGCCTACGTCCTTAACAACAATATGCCTGTTAATTATGTATAATTAAAATTTTGAAATTTGAAAAAAATAATTTGGGCGTTAACGGGTTTATAAACTCTCATTGTCAGTTATTCTTTCATTACTCATTAACAAATTTTTAGATAAGTAATACTTCGGAAACCAGTAAATGTGTTATTATGCACTTGATTTCTCTCAAAGCAATAAAACGAAAAGTAAAAGCGTAGAAATCTATGTCACCGACGTCGATTCTCCCACTATTCGTGCATAATTCAGTCATTTCGGTTTTCCAAGTCTATATCGACGCACTATGCAACGTATTGAACCTCCTGCACCACTTGCAGGAAAGCGAAAACTGGCAACTGCGCCGTTCTCAGCAGCAGAGCAGGAATTTTCGCTGAATGTGACTAAAAAATATCGGAAATTTGCAAAAAATATTTGGAAAATATGGAAACATTGTGAATATTTCTCAACGTTCAAATCTAGTAGGGAATTTGGGTTAAAACTCCTATATATTCGCCCAGAACAAAACTTTCTAAAAAAATTTGTTCCTGTTAAAAATGTTTTATTTTTTGCAAAAATCTATATAAAAAAGTGCGAATTCTTTCGGCTAATTGATTAGGTATCGTCTACTAATATTTATACAGCATTATGCTACACAAGTGAGTCGTTAAAAAACCATTTCTTCAAAGCAGTCTCATTAAAAATCCCTTTGTGTTAAAAATATAATAAAATTTTGAGAACTCGACATTTCGTTCTGCAACTATTCATTAATTGATAAATTTTGGACCAATGCTTTTTAAATGCAAGAATTTTTTTCGAATCCTGAGAAAACTAAAATAATAAATATTTTTGAAAAATTTAAACGCAGAATGAAAGATTACATACAGAGGGTCGAAAAGCCGAAAGTCCTTCAGAATAAACAAAAAGTTTTTTTTGAGTGAGGTATTTAAAATTAAAAATCACACTAAATTTTTTCTCCCTGTACAACTTATTAAAATAAACGTTATAGAAGTTTTCATGGACTTTAGTTCCTCTCTAATAATGTAATCTTTCATTTTACGTTTAAATTTTTAAAAATACTTATTAGTTTTCACAGGATTCGAAAAAAATGAATGCATTTAAAAAGCATTGGCCCAAAATTTTGCGCCTACGCTCTTAAACCGGCCACTCACGATACTGCGGTGTCGTTCGGTAAAATCGTCGATGATATCAATTCTGCAGTACTGCAGCAAACAGGCCAGTCTCTCTGTGGTAAAATTGTAACGATTTTGTTGGATGCACGGTCACACACGATCAACATTTTTGTCAATTAGACGAATTCGACAAAATTGAACGACGCCGCAGTGTCGTGAGTGGCCGGCTTTAACTGCAGGATTTTTTTATTTTTTAGTTTATTGCAGGAAAGTTTAAACCTAAAGTAGATATACCTAAAATTACAGTAATTAGCCGAAAAATGGACGATTGCGTAAATACATTTTTATTAAATATTCGTCAAAATTAAATATTTTTCTGCAAGAATAAAATTTTTCTACAAACTGATCTGCAGCACTATTTTTTTGGTTAGTCCTTTAAAGATGGAAATTACCCTTAACCCTTAAATGCATCGTGTAAAATATTTCCTGCGATAAGATATTTCCTGCAAAGCACTATCCTTAAAATTGTACTAAAATCGAATATCTGTCTCCTAAAATCCATTACGAAAGCCAAAATTCTACAGTGGACTGATAACAAACTTCCTGATGAGTATTACGACTTCCTAGAAGAAACTCTTGTTAGACATCGAAGATAATACTAAGCCGCAAGCCAAAAACGCTGGATTAGGAGCTGTTCCAATATATAGCTGGTAACACTTGATGTGCTTTTCTGCTCACATCACGGTTTGGTGGGCTTCTACATACATTTCCTCCAAAACTAAAAACAGTCTTAGCTTCTCTGCTTATATCACACTCATTTTCAACTTCACCGCTTCACTAGCAATTTACTAATTCGAAATTGACTTTGCTTTTCTCCATTGCAAGCTTCTTTATAAACAGGGCGCAACCCCATCTTAAAGAGGCTAAGTGAGGTTAATTTCAGTAAAATTTTCACCTTTATAGGGACCAACCAAAAAAATATTGCTGCTGATCAGTTTGTCGAAAAATTTTATTCTTGCAGGAAAATATTTGATTTTGACGAATATTTAATAAACATTTATGCAATCGTCCATTTTTATAATTACTGTAATTTTAGTTATATCTACTTTAGGCTTAAATTTTCCTGCAATAAACTATGCTAAGATATTTCCTGCAAAGCACTATCCTTAAAATTGTACTAAAATTGAATTTCTGTCTCCGAAAATCCATTAAGAAAGGATTGTTAATGTAGTAAAAAATATTTCCTGAAATAAAAGATATTTCCTGCAAAGCACTATCCTCAAAATTGTACTAAAATCGAATTTCTGTCCCTAAAATTCATTAAAAGGTTTTTTAATAGATTTAAAAAAATCCAATTTAGTTATATCTACTTTAGGTTGAACTATCCTGCAATATATTAAAAAATAAAAAAATTCGTGCAAAAAAAATTCTACAATAAAAGATATTTCCTGCAAAGCACTGTCCTTAAAATTGTCCTAAAATCGAATGTCTGTCCCTAGAATCCATTAAAAAAGGGTTACTAAATATGCGATGTGCGATTTATGCTCTCCGATTCTATTGCATCGTATCGAACCTCCTGCAGAAGTTGCAGGAAGAGAAAATTGGCAACGTTGCGCGGCTCACTCAATGCAGTACTCACCCAGCGTTTCTCTCTAGCATGTATTCCACTTTCAATTCCACAATATCGAGACAATCGAAACGCGAATTTTGCCGATAGCGAGAGCAGGCAGCAGGGCCTGCTGCGTGTTTGTAGTGCGTGTGTGCGCGTGTATTGCATTTTGGTAGAGGTAGTGAGTGTGCGGTTCGCCAGAAACGAATTTCTTATACACAGAAATTCGTTTTTCGACCTAACAATATGATATAGTTTTTGGTTTCGAGATAGTTTTCCGCAGGATACGGCAGGATTTCTTGTTTTGACGTAAGTTCTATTTTTGAAATGCATAAAAAATATATTTAAGGTTATACGCATAGAATTCGGAGTGTTGCGCATGGCATGGCCTTTACATCAAGGCCGCTTCAAGTGCGTAAGTTTGATATTTTATGCGAGGATGTGAACAGGGCCGGACTCATGCATCATTCGAAGTCCTGAACTGCATTCAGTAATAATAAAAATCTCGTTACGCTAACTTATAACATTTTTATGGGCAATTATTATAAAAATACTTACATTATGTCTAATTTTTATTGTTTACATATTTTGCTTAATTTTATTTGCTTTTTATTTATTTACACGAACATTAACTTTATTCAAAGTAAGAAACATTTTTTATTGGTTTTATAACAATAGAAATCTTGTCTGAATTGTGTCCCTCTCCTATTGGAGATTTTACAGAAGAAACATCGAAAAAAATTGTAAATTTTTGAGTTGAAATCGTCATCTTAAATTATTTTGCTCTTGTATTAAATCTGGGAACTAGTCTTTGAAGACTATCTTTATTTTGGGCTATCAAAATTGAATCGTCTGCGTAACAGAATTGTAATTTAATAAATATTTCCCATTCTGTATCCACTTCCTTTATTGCTGCTCTTTATGACTCTCTCCATGATTAGGGTAAATAGCATAGGGCTTAATATGTTCTCCTAATATAATCCTCCTGTTCTATTTTCCGCCACTGTTTTCTGAGACTATGCCAAAGCTTTTGATTGTGTAAATCACGACATCTTGAATAAAAAAACTAAATTTCTATGGAATTAGAGGTATTTCTTTGAATTTGTTCCAATCCTACTTGAATAATAGGAAACAACTAGTTAGAGCAAATGATACTGACTCTAGTCTCAAAAACATTGCATGTGGAGTACCGCAAGGTTCAGTATTAGGTCCTCTTCTGTTCCTTCCCTTTATAAATGACATCACTAATTTAAAAACCGATGGGAAAATTTTTCTTTTTGCTGATGATACCAGTATTACTTGGAGCAACTCAACTATTTCATCTCTTCATGTAACTATAACTTCGGATCTGCTGACGATAAAGACCTGGTCTGACTCTAATTTACTCTCTTTTAATATAGATAAAACAGTAGCATTATCCTATAAAGGAGCTCTTCAACCTTTGGCTCTTAATAACAGCCAGAGATCAGTACCGTTGATTCTGTAAAATTTCTTGGTATTTTTTTAGACAGCAACCTCAAATGGTCCCTTCATATCGATTCGTTAAGTAAGAAACTCGCCTCAGCTTGCTATGCAATAAGATCTGTCTCAAGAGAACTCAATTTAGCATCTTCTAAAATAAAATATTTTTCGTTGTTCGAGTCTCATCTTCGATATGGTCTTGCTTTTTGGGGTTCTAGTACAGCTGCTCAATTTGCTGTTATTTTTAAATTGCAAAAAAGAGCAATAAGATATCTGTTTGGCCTCAGAAGATCTACACATTGCAGAAGTTACTTCAGAAATCACGGAATTTTAACACTTCCATCTTTATATATTCTAGAAACGGTTTGTTTAATTCGTAAACACCTTCATGTCTTTCCAGCAAGGCCCAATCATATTTACTCCACCAGAAATTTAATATTTGATATTTATTTACCGATACCATCCACTGAGTTAGTAAAGAAATCTGTATTATATTCCGCAAAAAAACTTTACAACCATCTCCCTTTACAACTTAAATCTGCAACATCTTTCCCAAAGTTCCGTGAAATGACAACAGCCTATCTATCTAAAAGACCATACATATTATTCAATAGAAGAAGTTCTTAATGAATAACTAAGAAAATTGGGTTTCATACGCAGTAGCTTAAACTGTCAATTCCTAATGTATTTTACTTGTTGTAAGTATGTTCAATTTGCAATTTATATAAATTTTGCAATTAATTGTTTTTGTCTTTGGTTTTATATCATATTTACAGTATATTGACGATTTATCTAATTTTAGTAAATTGTAGTTGTTATTTATGTTATTTGTTTTTGATATTATTTTTCTTTTGACTTTTGTCCATAAAACTGTAAAAATTTTCAGTGACAATAAAGCATATTTCTATTCTATTCTATTCTATTCTATTCTATTCTATTCTATTCTATTTCATTGTCTGTATCTATTATCTATAGGTTCCGTAAGTTATCCATATATTCTGACTTCCATCTTATTGTTTTGGTAGACGTCTTCATATTCATTTGTTTTTATAATATCCAACGGGATATCTATATTATACAAGAGATATATTACTTCTTTAAGTCGGACTCTGTCAGATGCCTTCTTCAAGTCGATCAAATATAAAAATGCGGGTAGGTTGTTCTATTTCTTTCTATGTAAATTGTTTCATGATGAATAATGCATCTGTACACGACCTTTCCGTGCGGAAATCTTGTTGCTAATCTGCTGATTCATTCGTTCTTGCAAAATTTTATTTGTAAGTTTCAGGGTAGTCTTCAGCAAATTGATACCTCTGTAGTTTTCTGGTTTTTTCTTATTATCTAATAGGGGCAGATCGCTTGTTCTCAATTCTTCTTTATTTTATTGTGTCTTATAATAATTGTTAATTTAAGTTGCTCCTCTGCTCATTGACTCTCCATCTAGTCTCCGTCTAGTCTGATCTTTCTACAACATCAACATGTACGGAACCAAGTCTCTTACCCTTACTAAAAGCCATAGCATATATCAGCGAACGAATTACCAAACTAAATGCAAAATTATTGTCTATTTGTCTAATTTTCTACTCATAGCTCTTTCCACCGTTGTACCTTTATGTATTTCAGGTGTCAAAACCTTAAATTTACACTCAGATAAAAAGAATTAGGTCACTGTCTAACGAAACGGTTACATTTTATTTAAAGATAATGGTAGGTATAGCCAAGCTGTCTCTTTAATTATTTATTAATTCAAAACGTTATATTTTGTAGACTGTGTTGAAAGATCGGATATAGCAAAAGGTGCAATGGGTGTTACACAATCTCGTCGCAGATGTATTTTGAATGAGAAATTTTAGTTCACTGAGAATAGTCAATAATACTTTTATATTCCTATGTATTTAGACCAGGAAGGATCTGTTTTTAGGTGGATGTGAGAGGTGGCATTCGGATTTTTGCGGATGAAGTTAGGTGATAACTTCGTTAATAATAATTGACTTATGCTCCAAATATGCCCGGAACATTAATAAAAAAAATAAAATATTTAAAAATTTAAAAAAATGTCGCTTTTTTCTATTTCCTTTGCTTATAACTTTAAAACGATTCGTTTTGGAACAAAGTCGTATAGGAATAAAACAAAGATAATTAAATTTTCTATCAGATACCATTGGTTAAAAATGTCTTAATTTAATACCCTTGCTGCAAAATAGCAATAAATATAAAATAAGTGGGCAAAACAAGCCTGTCTTTATTCAATGTTTTTCCATCACTTAGGTTACACTTGGAACCTTCCTTGGAACAGAGGTTTTAAAGTATGTACATTTTACTTTAGGCATAGGGACATCATATTTCTAAAGTTATTCTATTTTTCGTTGGAAGATGTCTTCTAGAAATGTAGTTATAGGTACAAGGAATTAAAATAACTGTTTGAATCCTCTGCAAGATGATAACGATATAACACTTATAGCTGATAAAAACATATATTTTAAAATAATGGTTGAATTTTGCGATTTCTGCTAGTTACTGATACATTTACCATTCAATGTAGAACAATAAACCTCGTTTTTGCAACGAAGCTGAATTAACAGAATAATGCATTTTTAGTATGCAATTTTGTAGATATCGATTTAACAAAATGTCAATACAATCATTATTTACCAAATTCAGCAAAAGGTCATTTATAAAATGTTTGAAGCAGTCAAAAATTGTTTTAATAACAATTTACTTAACCTAAAAATAACAGTTGTATGAACTGACACAATATATTTGTGGTAGACTTTTTATTAACGATTTATTTAATGTGCATTTTCTTTTCCAATGTTTCAGACCATTTGTATCTTATAACAGACTATTTTTTCTTTGTTTCTTCTTCTGTACCTTCTTCCTTTGTTGCTGCATCATATAATTATGACTTCAAGTCAAAATACCAATTTCTAGGTAAAATAAGACAGCTGATGGAAAAGTGTGACTCCAACTACACAACTATGAAGAAATTAAAAAATATCTCCGATGAATTTGAAAAGGCATACGAGAAAACAATACAGGAAAATAAAAAGAATAGTTCAAGAAAATAAGAAACAAAGATGGAATCAATACTACGGAGGTAACTAAAATCCTCGAAGTTGTTGAATCGTTTGATCGCGAAATCTATGAGAGCACCAACGGAAAACAAGATCAGCTCCTGCCGAAAATTACAAGCCAAGGATCAGAATTAATGTCAGAAATAACACCATATGAAGCCAAAACGACACTTCTAGCAATGAAAAATAACAACTCTGGCCCTCTGGCGATGATGGAGTAGTGATAGAAGCGATCAAATTATGTAGAAATAAAATTATCCAGGCTTTGCCAAACTTTTCACCGACTGCTTTTCTTTTTCAAAGAAAAACCACTTCTCAATCGAATAATTTATTACACAAAAAAGAAGACATAACATACCTAAACAAAATACCGCCCTATCAGTGTGCTATCACCCTATCACACATATGTAAATACAATTTTTTACAAAAAATTATCAAAAAATGAATATTAAGTTAGATTTCTATCAGCCTAGAGAATAAGCTGGATCGCTTTAGATCGGGATATGCAAGATTCTCGTGACTTGGAGGGCCGTGGAGCGCCAAAGATACCCAATTTTCTGAGAAACCGAATCCCAAACGAAGGAATACATATAAAGCAAAAGCAATAGATGCTATTGAAAAAATCACGTCAGATTATCTGACAACCGATGGGCGAAACGTATTGTTAAGTGGAGAACAAGACAAGAAGTACACGAATGATGAGTGAATCATCTCTCTTGTCTGATACCACTGTCACCCACTGTATACAAAGCGTCTTTGAAGTTCAGATCTAAACCCTTAGTGTTCTTGTTCTTGTACTAATGTTGGGAAAGCATTTATTAATAATTGTTGTTAGTTATTGCTAAATCAAAATTGCAAATTTTATTTACACCAAAGCGTCAGATTCTTAAAATATGAAAAAACCCGCTGATGCACAATTTGCTAAAATCTTATCTATGCATATACAGTTCGGCGTCAAAAACAAATAAACAACTTTACATTATATGCATAGATATATCTGCTTAAGTTGCGATTTTTCGATCGTATGTCATTTTTGCATCTGCAAAATATGCCGATCATCAGATCTAATGATAATTTTAGAGCCTTGTTGCACTACGTGGTAGACTTGCTTCCAATGATATCGATTTCAAACGAATACAGCCTTCAGACACAAACGTAATAAATAAATAATTAGTAGGGGTCGTTTTAGGCAATTGTTGGAAGATTCTGAGTCAGTGAAAAAATTAGTAATTCGCAATTATTTAGTTATATTATTATTTGCTTATGTATGACCGAAAATGAGATCTTGAAAGGAAAAAAGGTGAGTGGATGTCTGAACTATGGGCCTGAATGGGTCAAAAGAACTATGAAAGCAAAAAACGTCTCGTCTTTAACTCCATTCTTTAAAAGTATAGTGCTTTATGAATGCGAAACATGGTATCTTACTAAATCCCTAGAACGATGCCTACTTGCATTGGAAATGGACTTCTGGAGAAAAAATCAAGATTTGAAAGAATACAAAATGACCAAATCAGAATCAGACATATCATGGGAGTCAAATCAACTATCATAGATGCAATTCCAAGGAGACAATTAAGTCAATTATTGATCTGGTATGGTCATGTAGAAAGAATGGACGACGCCAAGTTGCCAAAACAAATTTTAAAATTGATGTCAAGGGAAAGAAGGAATAGAGGAAGGCCAAACCAATCCTATATAGGCGACATTCAGAAGGCAATGTCGGAAAGGAACCTTCACCCTGGTGAATGGAACGATCGACGAAGCTGGAACCGGAAGGCAGAGAAACATATAAAAAACCGGGATAATAAAAAAATATACATATGAAAGAAACAGAGCACCTATTCTATCAATGGTGAAAATATACTTGGTGTACACTTTACAGAACATTAAGTGTATATTGTAGTCTCTATTTCTCCCTGTCTTCAATTTTCTTTTATACATTGGACCTGATAGTTCTAGTTCTGATCACTCTCTCATACTACTAACAAACAATGAGCATCTGAGTAAGTATATCATAAAGAAAATAAGCATACTCCACCAATAACAAAACGGACTAGACTAGATTTAGACAAGAGTTAGTTAAAATATGGAAAACATAATACATTGCGAAATATAAAAAGAGATGAAACTAGTGGAGGTGGAAATTATCGTTATAAACGTATGAATAATTAACATTACATTACATAGTTTCCCACCTTTAGATGTATCAGAGGAGTATGACAACTGTCACTGGGCCGTAGAATTTTATAAAATACTCTTGTCACAGACGTCTAAAGGTGACAAACTATGTAATGTAATGTAAATTTTTACGTTTATAACGGTAATTTCCACCTCCACTGGTTTCATCTCTTTTTGTTGCAATGTATTATGTTTTCCATTTCCATCTTTTGCGTTATTTTGCCAGTTATTAGCGCGCTCATCACTGTGTAATCAAAATACAGTGATGAGCGCGCTAATAACCGGCAAAATAGCTAAAAGATGGAAAACATAATACATTGCGAAACAAAAATAGATGAAACTAGTGGAGGTGGAAATTATCGTTATAAACGTATTAAATTAACATTACAATACATAGGTTCCCATCTTTAGACGTCTGTGATGGAAGTATTTTATAAAATTCTACTGTCACAGTGACAGTTGTCTTGTCATACTCCTCTGATACGTCTAAAGGTGGGAAACTATGTAATGTAATGATAATTAATACGTTTATAATGATAATTTCCACCTCCACTAGTTTCAACTCTTTTTGTTTCGTAATGTATTGTTTTCCATCTTTTGAGCTATTTTTCCGGTTATTAGCACGCTCATCACTGTATAAATCAACACCTAAGCAATCTGACAGATGATCAAACCATTGATTACTCCTTGTAGAAATAGATTCCCATCTTTAGACGTCTGTGATGGAAATATTTTATAAAATTCTACTGTCACAGTGACAGTTGTCTTGTCATACTCCTCTGATACGTCTAAAGGTGGGAAACTATGTAATGTAATGATAATTAATACGTTTATAATGATAATTTCCACCTCCACTAGTTTCAACTCTTTTTGTTTCGTAATGTATTGTTTTCCATCTTTTGATCTATTTTTCCGGTTATTAGCACGCTCATCACTGTATAAATCAACACCTAAGCAATCTGACAGATGATCAAACCATTGATTACTCCTTGTAGAAATAGAAATACCAAAAAGAAAAAAGGATAAATAAACCACCACAGCAGATTTGACTTATTAGAAAAGAAGATGGAACATGGACAGGTGACAGAAAACAAAAAGCCAATCTATTCGATTCATACTAGATAATGTATTCCTAAATCACAAAATGGAAAATGATCATCAACCGAAAACGATTACATATATTGAGAATACTGAACACGATGTGAACAATACTGATCAAGCAATAATAAAGCCTATTATAATACCTCTTAAAAAAGTGACCACAGACTTAATAACAGAGAAATACCAACTACAACAATTACCTCGAAAGTTCGTCGTAAATTTCACAAATCCTATAAATGCAGTATTCCGGTTACAATATGACACAATAACGTGGAAAATAGCTGAACTCATCATGCTAAGTTTAAAAGTATGATTGAGTTTTTAAATTTTAATTCATTTTTGCTTTATAACAATGTAAAAAACTGGCAGGGCAAAACTTTAGATCAAGTAGTAGCATCTGCAGATAATATAAATAGTTGTAAGGTATGTCAAGAGCAGTTACCGTTAGTAAAGGAAGATAGATTACATCCATCTCTGGAAATTCAACTTTCATTTACAGTATCAAGTTTTAGACAAACAGATAAGTTAGTTGGTAATAGATTTAATTTTAAAAAAGCAAATTTTGATTTGATGTGTGATTTGATGAGAAATATGACGTGGGAAGCTGTAACAGAGGAAATAGAGGTAGATAAAGCTCTAGATATCTTTTACTCAAAAGTACTTAATATATTTGAAGGATCTGTACCACAATATAATATTTACAAGAATTATTCTAATTTTCCGAAATGGTTTACGCCTGATATCAAAAAGTTGCTCAAACAAAAAAATAATTTTAGAAAGTTAAGACATGTTTCAATTTATTTTAACAATCAATTTATAGAGATCAGAAAAAAACTGAAATCATTAATTAACATAGAGCACAGGAAATATATACGGCAAATTGAGGAAAATATAGAAAATGAGTTTAAGAATTTCTGGAATTTCATTAATAATAAGAATTCTAAGTCTAATCAAACAGAAATATTTTATTTTGGGGGTAAAGAAATAAATCAGAGTGATACTGCTAATGAGTTTGCGAAATATTTTGAATCTGTTTATTCTACCGACATTTCCAGCTATAACACTAATTTTACAAATATTATTAGTAATAACAATGTTTTGAATTTACCATCAATAACAAGCGTAGATTATGATAATGCAGTCAAAAAGCTGAAACCAAAGAAAGCTGCCGGTATAGATGGCACCCCCCCGTATATTTTAAAGGCATGCCAAGAGGGTTAAAGTTACCATTATTACATATTTTTAATCTAATAATAACTTATTCAAAATTTCCAGAAAATGGAAACTATCTTCAATTACTCCAGTATTTAAGGCGGGTAACAAAAGAGATTGAAAATTATAGAGGAGTCGCTATTATGTGTGCTCCATCAAAAATTTTCGAAGAAATATTGCATGCTCATGTATATAATCACGTCAAAAATAGTATTAATGATCATCAACATGGTTTTATGTCGGGTCGCTCGATAAACACAAGTTTTATTTCATTCACCGAGTCTGCAAACAATGCGTTAGAAAAACAATTGCAATTGGATGTAGTGTATACGGATTTCGAAAAAGCCTTTGATAAAGTAAAACACGATGTTCTTTTAAGAAAGTTATGTAATTTTGGCTTATCTGATAATCTAATAAAGTTATTTAAAAGTTATTTGCAGAATAGGAGTTTTGTTGTAAAACACAATGGAAATACTTCTGGTAAATTTAAGGCTAACTCGGGAGTACCACAAGGGTCTAATCTTGGACCACTTTTGTTCTTAATGTTTATAAATGATTTAGCAAACGTCATCCAGTATTCAGATTACTTATTATTTGCAGATGATTTTAAGCTATTCATAATAATTCAAACTGTTAGGGATTGCGTAATGATTCAAAGGGATATTGAGAACATTTTATTATGGGGTGACAATAATAAGATCAAATTCAATATAAATAAGTGCTACGTTATGTCTATTACCCGTAAAAGAGAACCAATAGTATTTGATTATTTAATAGGACTGAATGTTTTAAAAAGGACCAGTGAGGTCAAGGATTTGGGTTTGATTTATAATAATCAACTGTCATTTGCTACACATATTGGTAAAGCTGCAAAACGAGCGAACCGTATGCTGGGTTTTATATGTCGACAAACTTGCGATTTTACTAGTATTAAGGGTATAAAAATATTATATAATACTTTAGTTAGACCAATATTAGAATTTGGTTCCATTATTTGGGGACAACAACCTCAAGTACATTTAGAGGCACTAGAAAAAGTTCAGAATAAGTTTCTTCGTTATTTGTATTTCAAAAAACATCATCGATGGCCTGATTATGGAACCATAAGATCAGCCATGCTAAGGGAATAATTTGAAGTTTTGTCTTTGACTAGTAGGCGCAAATTTGTAATGGCAATGATTTTATATAAAATAATTAATAATATTTCAGGTACAATTGATTTACGAATGCGGATACCATTTAATGTTCCTCGAAAAGCAACGAGATATCAGTTGTTGTTTGGAAAAATAAGAACATCTGTTTGCTCTCCTCTAGAGGCCATGTTGAAACTAGCGAACAATATAAATTTAGTAAAAAACATTGATTTTACAATGTCAGTTGGTTGCTATAGACGTATAGTGCAAGAGCACTTTAAACTAGTAGATGGATAATAGATATCATTAGTCTAGCTGTTTTTGTGTTAAAGTCTTCTATATCTGCCTATCAATAGTTGTGCTAATGACTGTATATATTAGTTATATTTGTTATATAAAGTTTATGATTATAACTGTCCATGTAAAAAGGTTTTAGGACCTGTTTGGATTTTTATAAATAAATAAATAAATAAATAAATAAATAAATAAATGATTACCAAAAATATAATGGAGGAGAAGGACACAATCTGAATCGAAGGACATTGCCATCCAGTGTTATGATGCCAAAATAAGAAGATTAAGACAAAAAAGCTCTTATACTTGTACATAGTAGGTACTTTGAAAACATCGGACCATGATTGAGATTAGATTGTTTGAATTAATATTTTTGTAGTTATTTGTATGTATAAGTCTTTATGCATTTATAACGAACCAATGTTCCACAAAATCAATTAGCGATCCCATTAACCATCTGCAAAAAAGTAATGTTCAGAAAAACCTACTCTGGTCTTTTTAACCATTTTTGTAATTTGGTTGTTGTTTGTTGCAGCTCATAATTTGTTTCATTCCGGCGTTGAAATGGACTCGCAGCAACAGCAGTTTTGTTTGAAATGGAACAGTTTTGGATCGAATTTAGCCACGTCTTTTAGCAACTTATTCAAGTCTGAAACTTTGGCGGATGTCACGCTGTTTTGTGATGGTAAGTTTGAATATTTATTTATTTCATATATATTGAATTTCGATATTAATAAAATTGATAAGAATGTTTTGACACATGTGTAGGTCAAGATAGAGATCTTTTTGGTCAAAATAATTCAAGAAACCTAAAATTTTTTACATTTTCACATGGATGACCCATTGCACCTTATTCTTGAGTATCTTGAGACTATGCAAAAATAAATTTCCGAATGAACCCGAACTTTTCGCCTTGTCTAAGAAGGCTGAATTAGTCTATACATAATCTAACCCTTTGAAAACTTTCACTTTTTTTTTATTTACAACAATCCGCTTTAACCTAATAAGATTATCAGCGGGATAGTAACAGCTGATTACACTTTGTTTAGTAAATTACAGTCTTTTAGAAACAAAAATACATAGTTTAGTAGTGTTGTTATCGTCTAAAATATCTTAAGATTGTTAGCTAAATGGTATTTAATTCTATGACTATTGAACTTTTCACACTTTTCCACTAGATGTTTCACTGTAAGGTAAGGGGTAAACCGCACTCATCACAAATTGGAGGTTCTTCTTTTTTCAGCAAATATTCATGAGAAAACTGAGTATGTCCAAGTCGTAAACGGGAAATAATTGTTTGGTTTCGTCTGGATACCTCGGGTGGTTGCCATGGTCCAACCCTGTTTTTTATCTCCTGAAGCTTTGATGATGTGGATTTCCATTTGTTTAAAACTTTCACTTTTGTATTCCGTAATATTTCTTTTCTGCAGATAAATATAAATTTTTGTTGTATGATACAGTTATTTCGTTTTTTCTACACTGCTATTGATTTCTGATTCTAGAGATTCTGTTTCTTCTATTATTACTCCTAAGTATGTAAAAGTTTTAACTGTTCTATTTTTGTTCCTTCAAATTTTTATACTGTTTCTCTTGTTTCTCTTATCTACATAATTATTGATATTTATCTTCATTCCTTTTCAGTAAGTACTTCATTCCATATTTCCAAACTATTTTGAAGTTCTTTTTCAGTTTCTGCAATTAGCAAGAGATCGTCAGCAAGTACTTCTTCCGAGATTTCTGCTCTTTGTAGATTTAGATATTCTATATTCAGCCTTTTACTCTTTGTTGTGCATTTCTTTATACTGTCGTCCATAAATATTAGAAATGGTGTTGGACTAAGTGCCCTGTCTTAAACCTCCCTTTATTGTAAACATATCTGCTTTTGAATTATTACTGATAGCATTGTTTTTTTCTCTCTGATTCTGGCTGTGGTTTAGAACTAGAACCTTTAGCCACGTAATTGTATAACTTATCACTAAGTCAGGGGAGTAATGTGTAGTGTGTGTGTTGAGTAAGTGTCTTGTTACTTTGCAAAGTCGACGTCATTGATAGCATTGTTGTTCTCATTGGATATTTTTTGTCATTATCATTCATAGCAACATATACACTCTTTTTTATCTTGTTATTTTCCATAGTAGGTATGTACTGGTACTCTTCGTACTTTATCGAAGACTTTTTATAGGTCAAGGAATGGTATGACGTATATTTGTGTTCTGTCATTATTCTTAATCCTTTGTTTATTATTTTTTCTAAGAATTTCATATAATATGTTTGGATATAGCAGCGTCAATCCTCGGTAGTTATTACATTTTCTCCTACCTCCTTTTTTGAACAAGGGTACTATTAGTGGCATCTTCCGATCTTCAGGGATATCTTTATTTTTCCGTATTTTATTCAACATTTTTAGTAATATTTGGTCTACATTTTTGCCATGTTTTTTATAATCTCTGTTTTTATTCTACCCACTCTAGGAGTTGTTCTGTACTTAACGTTTTTATTGATTCTTCTAGTTTTTCCTATTTTATTGGGTTTACTGTGATATAAATCCAATATATTATTTTGTTCTTTGTTAATATCGTCTTGGTTCTTATCCGTTAATAGCTCTTCAAAGTGCTCTTTCCATCTTTTTACTATTTCTTTTGTTTCTATTATTAATACTCCGTTTTTATCTTTAATGCTGTATATTTAATGTTATTTTGTTTTCTTATGGTTTTCAGAGTTCTTTTTTAATGTCCTTTTATTACCTGTTTTCCATTTTATTTCCAAATTTTTCCCAATTATCCTTTGCTTCCGGTAATAATAAGTTTGTTTACATTTTTTCTTTCATCCTTATAGTTATTATAATTCTTGTTTGTTTTATCCTTATAAGTACATACATCCTTATAGTTGTTTTACATTTATGTTGTTTGTTTATATCATTATTATTGTTTTCTGTTTTTTATTGATCCAAGTTTTTCGTTTATTTTTTCCTTAAATATTTGTTTCTTAGTTTTTATCGTCTCTTTTTAATTAGTTTTTAATTTTCTGTACTTGGCTTTTTCTTCTTTCTTATTTCTTCTCCTATCTTGTTACTACCATGTTATGGTCGCTGCCTATTTCGGGTCCTCTGTGTAGGTACCTACCTACAGTTGAGTCCGGGAATCTTTACCCGTGCGTGATCATTTAAATCCTACAAAATAAGTCGATGATAAGTCGGAAATTGAAATTTACTAAACGCAACAGCAAGTGACAGTAAGTAACTTTTACTTTTTACGTAATAAGTTGCGTTTAGTAAATTTCAATTTCCGACTTATCAACGACTTATTTCGTATGCTTTAAATGATGACGCATGGGTAAAGATTCCAGGACTCAACTGTAGATCAAATAACAATCTGACCCCAAAAAAAAATAAAGAAAGGATGAAAATTTGGGAATCGGTAGGTGAAATTGTCTATTATTATATAAGAAAAAGTTTACAATTCTACATCCCCTCCATTTTTCAAAAATAGACGGGAATACCCCCTCTCGAAGATGAAAAATATACATTCAAAATAAGTCCGGAATTGAATAAAATGACTAATTCTAAGCAACTTTTGTTCTATAGAGTTTTTTCCCTAAGTCAATACTTTTCGAGTTAGTGAATATGTTAATTCTTAACAGAAAAAAAAACATGTTTTTTGACGGTTTTTCGGAGATAGCTTAAAAAGTAAGTATTTCAGCGGAAAAAAATAGTTTTAGCAAAAATATAGTTTATAAAAAACTGAAAAAAATCGTGTATGCTTGAGGTCTGTAGACCCAGTAGAAGCAGAGTTGCAGCTAATGAAAAGTACATTCTTCTTGATAAAATTCCAAATCGAATATTTCAATGTGAAATAACCCAAAAACGGAGCACTTTTCGGAGAAATTCATTTCAACTTTTTTAAACTGTTTAAAAAAATGATTATTTTTGTTTTTTAAAAAAACTTGTAATATTAAAAGTAAGTGAGTTACGATCAAAATATTGTTGGTCCCTTTTATTTTTTGGTAAAAAAATCGCGAAAATCACCCCCTAATTATTAGCATCGCAAATAAATTTTATCATTACCACTTCACAAGTTACTTTGCTTATGTATTATTTATATGATCTGTAAGTTTCATCGGTTCAAAGTGCTTATTTTTGAAAAAGCTGTGGTTAAAATGGTTTGAACGAGTAACTAATCACGAGTTTAGGCAAATTTTGAACAGCCATGGCATAATCAATTTTAGTATAACAAGAAAACAAAAAAGGATAAATATTCAGAAAAGCAAAACGTACATTTTATTACTCTTTAAGATTTTTGGCATTACTAATAGTTTTTAAGTTAATTCCATGAACAATTCCATTTTTTTTTTAATTATAAAAAAAATGTTTTATTTTAAACCCAATTTTTTTCAAAACTTTGAACGATTACGATTAATTTTATGTGGGAAGCTAATTAGGGGGTGGTTTTCGCGATGTTTGTACCCAAAAATAAAAGGGACCAACAATATTTTGAGCGTAACCCACTTATTTTTAATGTTAGAAATTTAAAAAAAAACAAAAATAAACTTTGTTTAGACACTTAAAAAAATGGTTATAATGAATTTTCCCCGAAAAGTGCTCTGCTTTTTTGGTTATTTCGCATTGAAATATTCGATTTGGAATTTGACGAAGGAGAACCTACTTTTCATTAGCTAAAACTCTGTTTATACTGGGTCTGCAGACCTCAGGCGTACCTACACCATTTTTTTTTTCAATTTTTTATAAGCTATATTTTTACTGAGAATATTTTTTTCGCTAGACTACTTACTTTTTGAGTTATCAGCGAAAAACCGTCCATAAACATGTTTTTTTTTTTTGTTAAAAATGAACATAATATTCACTCGCAAATAGGTCGAAATATATTGACTTAGTGAAAAAACTCTATAGAACAAAAGTTGCAAGAATTAGTCATTTTATCCAATTCTGGGCCTATTTTGAAGGTGTATTTTTTCACTCACGAGAAAATATTTTTCACTCCGTATTTCCCAATTTTTGTAAAATGGAGGGGATGTAGAATTGTAAAGTTTTTCTTATATAATAATAGACAATTTCAACTACCTATTCCCAAATTTTCATCCTTCCTTTATTTTTTTGGAGGTTTTCGTAAAATTTTGTGTTCCCTGATCGGGCTACTACTCTTCTACCAGAATATGAATTTCGTTATTAATAAAATTAATAAGAATGTTGTAACACAGGCTGTTTAGTGTTGGATTAGATATACCCCACTGAAGGAGGCGGTAAAATCGGCAACATTGCTTATGAGAGTAAGTTGCATTGCCAGTGTAGAATGACGAATGACTGAATTAATCGGAGCGAATCAAGTGCATTAGGTGGGCAGCGGGGAAGCAGTGTCATTTATAGGCCATATATAGTGGAACCTCGATTATCCGTCTCTCTACTAACCGTCACCTCTCTTAACCGTCAGGGCCCATACATAAGTTGTTATATTGACTACATAAGTAAAAATTTAGTCATCAATTCATTTTGTTTGAGCATTGCGATAAGCCAAACGAAATTCGTTGAAATGTACACGTGCAGTAATGCCACCACCGCATTTTTTACTTTATCGTACTATATACGTAGTATAGTATAATAGATAAAGTTATAGGATCGTGCAAAAAAAATTTTTCAGATTTCACTTTTTTTAGACGTTTTGAGTCCCCCTGAGTCTAAAAAGCAAATAAAAAAAAACATGTCGGAAGTATGTACGTACGTACGTACGTACGTATGTCGCCGCCGCCCAGCAAAAACTACTGGACCGATTTTTATGAAATTCGGTATGAGTAAGTTTAAGAGAATTTTGTCGAGAAACTAAGCTTTTAAAAAAAACCTCTCAAAGGGGGGCCGAAATAGGGGGTTATTTAGGGCCCATTTTTGCAAATTTTGATCGAAATGAATGAAATTCAACTCAAAGTAAGCTCATCGATAGGTAAATAAAAATACGGAATTTGACATTTCCAAATTCAAAATGGCGGCCAACATGGCCGACCGCCCACCCGACACATTTCCCTATCTATCTAAAAAATTGTTTAAGATAAGTTTAATTTGAAAAAGTCGTTATATAGCCTAAAGATGGGGCTATAAGAAGGATGTTATCGCTTTTCACAAAAAGTTACGGGTTGCCTATATTTAAGGGGTCAAATTTTGACATAAATTTGAACTAGATTTTCTCAAAAATGGTTTCAAGGAATTTTTTTATTTTTTGATATATTTTTGACGTCCTATCGGTAAATTGAATGACATTAGTCATATATCTTAACTCCCCATAGGAGGGGAGTTGATGAATTTTTTATAAAAAAATATTCGAGTGCCCGTAACTTCCTTCTTAATAGAAATTAAAATTTGAAATTTTGCAGACATATATGGTACTTTATTATCTATTATCGCAATAAATTTTACCAAAAATATGGCTTCCGGTTGAACCGGAAATGAATAAAAAATCTTAATTTTTTTAGATACGCCCTGTATATTTTAACATATTTTGAAAGAATGCAAAATTACCTTTCCAATGACATAAAATTCATTGCTGTAGCTCAAAAACTCGAAAAGTTACGGTAAATAGAAATTTTGCTCTAATCTTATGTGTGTCCTCTCTCACGCGTTCATAGCAGAGCATTATTATTATTGTAGGGCAGTCAATGAGGGTATTTGGCTCCGAATTCCATCCTACTACATTGATGTACCTGATATTTTCACAGTAAGTAGGGAATAGCTCAAGAAACAAAATCTCCCCTTTATACTAGGCGCTTTTTATCTTGGGGCGGTTCCCACTTCTTCAAGGGGGTGGAAAATTTGTTGGTCAAAATAAGCACGGAAGTGGCTAAAGAACCTATTTCTAAGCAAAAACTGGTCTATACGTTTTTTTGAGAACTCAATACTTTTTGAGTTATGCGTAGTTGAAAATTGGCCATTTTCATTAAAAAATGACACCTTTTCGAACGGATTTTTTGTGAATACCTTAAAAACTATGCATCGAACTAAAAACACTATAAAAAACATTTTTTAGATTATAAATAATAAAGAGATTTGTTCCTTCGTAAATGTTCTATTTATAATACAAAAAGAGATATGGCAGGTGAAAATATTTTGTTTTTTGGTGCATGCTCAAATTGGTGTATTCAACTTGAAATAACAGAGGAACGGTAGGTTTTAGGTGTTAATGCTACCAACACCTTTTGTAGTGTTTGAAAAGGCCTTTAAAACGAGCACCGTTAAATGTCGGTTACTTACAAACTAAGCGAGATATGGTGCAAAAAAGTATATGACTAATGTACTTTAAGGAAAAATGAAAAGTATATACATTTAACTCCCCATCCATCATAATTTAAATGCATTGTTTTCCTTCTACAATACCTTTTAATATATATATAGTGTTATTTCTACTTTCAAAAACTTGAACGGGTTTAAAATGAATGGTTTTTGTAAAAAATGTGATCAAATTATAGAATGAATTTTTAAATTTTTTTAAAAATCTTCCTTTTTCTCCATGTAATTCGAAAATAAAAATATTTCACCCCTGAGAAGTGGTGGGAACTTCCCCCATGATAAAAGCGCCATAGTATATAGGATAGACTTTGAATTAGGAGATTGGGCTACTCCCAAAATTTCATTAAAATCCATGCAGTAGGATAGAATTTGGAGATAATATCTTGTTCTTAATCTCGCGCATTGATTGGCGTACTCGAAATAGAATGAAATGCAAATATTGTAAACTATTAATTTCTCAGAAAAATGAATTAATTTGAAATTAAAGTATGACTATAATATTCTATTGATTTATGCAATAATCTACACATCTATAGTGTGTCCCCGAAATATGGCGTCGAACATTTTCTCAAATGCAGAAATTAATGATGCGTAGAACCATAAAATACTTTTAAGTACAGTAGGTGTTTCTAAAATATCAAAATAACGAGTAACTTTGTTATTTTTATAGAATGCCAGTATCTAGTACCATAACGATAATAGATCGGTACGATAAAGTTTTCGGGCGGCCCTTGTGTCCAGCGTTTTATGTAAATAAGTTTTTGTTCTTATTCAGGGCTCTGGATTAAATTTCAATTTAAATAGGTAATGATAAATGATATCATGCTTTTAGAGTTCTATTTTTAGAATCGCAAGCCGAAAATAAAAACGCACGGCACAATAATTATTAGATTTGATGATTTTACGTCGATTAAGAAATTCAGCCGTTGCAAAATGTGAAGTAACAATAAAACAAACAAAGATTTCGAAATATTTTAAATCAAACTGATTCGAATGTACTAACATAAATCCCTCTTATATTGTCTAATAAAACATACAGTCGGAAAAATGAAAGAATACCCATGAACGATCACATCAATCACTTATTTTGTATTTGCTGTCTTTTTCTATAAATAGCAAACGTTTGTAATAGAAAAAGATAGCAAATACAAAACAAGTGATTGATGTGATCGTTCATGGGTATTCTTTCATTTTTCCGACAGTGCAAATACAATTTGAGGGCTATTATGTACTATGAATTTTTATTATTTTTTTATGTTCTGTTAACCGTCTTTTCGATTATCCGTCATATCCTTGGTCCGGTGCTCTGACGGATAATCGAGGTTCCACTGTATATGTATATATCTAATTTAAAATTAAACTGTATGTCAAGAACGCTGAACTGGTCTATATGCACAATCTAACCCGCTGAATCAAAAAGGTACGCAACAAAATTGGAACAAATTAATTGGTCTACCAAAATTTCTTATCAAACCACAGATATCAATTTGTTTTGTGGCCGTCCAAGGATTTTTATGTAACTGAAAAATGTGAACTGGTTAAATATACCAAAAATGTGTCAAGACGTTCCTAATCTAATCTTAAAAGTGATAAATAATATCTTCTTCGGGAAAATAATTTTCATGTCCGTGTCAAATTGGGGTTTTAAACCGAAAAAAAATATAAATGATGCGTGAGATAATAGGTTATAGGCTATTGTATGTAAATAAGGGCTAAGCTTTTTGTTAATGCTGTAAAGCTAATACGGTTTAAGTAGTTGAAGGTTATATTATTAACTGTATTTGTCGATATATTTTATATGATATTCTCCATTTTGTTTCTCCAGGATTTTCTACCATCTTTTGTGCACGTCTAGTGACCACCATTAGTCCAGGATAATAAGGATTTCTTCATGACACTTGAACAGCCAGGGTACTGAAGCGTTTTTTCGACAGGTAATACTATTTCCTGCGTAGGATCTGGCGGCCTTTTTTATTTATAAACAATTGTGAAAAATGGCATTTTTCACTTTTTTTCAAATCAATGGAAAACTGGAAAACTTATGGTTTTTTTAGTACAAATATCTTCGAGATTATGGAAAAAGCTTTAAAATGACATATTACAAAGTTTGATATACTCATTTATTATTAATATAATTGCGAAAAAAGGTCGGAATTGCAAAAAAAATTATTTTCGCAATAACTGCTGCAAAAATTAGTGTACAGCTTTAAAATTTTTGTCAAATAAGTGTTCTTTGGTGCTTAATATGTGGTAAAAATTTCAAAGCGATTCATTCAACTGTTTAAATTTTATTCAAATTGTTTATCCCAGAGAGCATTTTTTTTTGCAATAACATAAGTCAGAAGAAAATGACGTTAGAACCATTCCACAGGTGTCAAATGAAAGAGCATGAGCTATATTTTCAACTTGGTTTAAAAAAAGTGAATAAAAGATGCATTTATTAGAAATAAATAATTATGCAAAAGTATCGTAAATCTTTTCTTATAAACTTTTTATTTTGTTATATAAGAAATTATACATATTTATTACAATTTTTTATCAATTATGATATAGATAACATTACTTGGTAGTTGTGCACTTAAAACAGGGTAAAAAAGTTAATTTTTTTGGAAAAAGTTTTTCAAAAAGTGTATAAAGAAAAATTGACGATACTTTTGCATAATTATTTATTACTAATAAATGCATTCTTTATTCACTTTTTTAAACCATGTTGAAAATGTAGCTCATGCTCTTTCATTTGACACCTGTGGAATGGTTCTAAGGTCATTTTTTTCTGACTTATGTTATTGCAAAAAAATGCTCTCTGGGATAAACAATTTGAATAAAATTTAAACAATTAAATGAATCGCTTTGAAATTTTTATCACATATTAAGCATCAAAGAAGCCTCATTTGACAAACATTTTAAAGCTGTACACTAATTTTTACAATAGTTATTGAGAAAATATTTTTGAAGTTATACTTCTTTAGGCGCGATTGAGATTGAGGGTGAATTTATATTGATTCGCGCGCATGCGCACACCGACAGTATGGTATTAGTCGTTATACGGGCTCTGATTGGGTGTTGAAATGATCTGTCAATAATTGTTCAATATGGAGGTTATCGGAAAACAAAAATATTGTATATATTAGTTTTTATTGTTGTGAGGACAGATATAAAATCAAATTTATAATTATAGTGACTTTTTAAATAGTTTTGAAAAGCCGCAGGTACGTAATTCTAAATGTTTCAGTTGTATTCCAATAAAAAATTATCTTCATACCTATCTATTTGAAAAATGTAAAAAAATAATGTAGTTACCTATTCGTAGGCAATGCTTTAATTTACATAATCTGATTACGAACAAACTTTCTACAAATCTTCATCTAATATATCGTTTTCTTACTCTATATTTTATTGTATTTTAATTCGACAAAAATCAAACTAATAATTTGATTATAAACAAAGTGTCAAAAAGTTTATGATGTAAACGTTTAGTTTGTGTATATTCCCACATGACGTATACGCTAAGGTGGTCTAAATCGATCGAATCTCGTACGGCGCGATAGACGTGAAGTGCGTTCAAGTCCCAAGCAAGTTGTTATTTTTTTATTTTTTTTATAGATTTTATGATTGTAGTATATTATTATATAATTTTTTTCAGAAAATACGTATTTAATTAAAATTTTTGGCAACAATTATTGTTCAGAAATCATTTGTGGCGTTTTTCAATGTGTTTGTGTGTGTTTTATTCTTTTGTTTTTTTAATTTTTGGTATTGTTTTAATAAAAATTTTTGGAAAGTAGTAGAGAAACTGTTTAAAGTATATTGATTTCGTTGAAATCATATAATAGATAATAGAAGTATAACTTCTTACGTGCGTACAAAAGTACACACATTCTTTTTTTTGCAATTCCGACCTTTTTTCGTAATTATTTTAACAGTAAATGAGTATATCAAACATTGTAATACGTTATTTTAAAGCTTTTTCCATAATCTCAAAGATATTTGTACTAAAAAAATCATAAGTTTCACTGTTTTCAGTTGATTTGAAAAAAAAGGGGAAAATGCCATTTTTTGACAGTTAATTGTTTATAAATAAAAATGGCCGCCAGATCCTACGCAGGAAATAGTTACAATTTGTTTCTATAGGTATTACCTGTCGAAAAAAAGCTTCAGTACCCTGGCTGCTGAAGTGTCACAAACAGGGTATATTTTTGTCTTATTACCCTGGCCTACATACAGATATTTTTATCTGCGATGTCTTACTCTTGTTTTTATCATAAATTTTCTACCTCCTCTTTTATTTTGTGAAGAAGTATGTAGTTTGTTTTCGTGAAGTTATTATATTCTTTTAGCAGTTTCTTCATCGTTTAACTCAGAAAAAACAAGGCCTAGTGTAATCACTGCTTCATGGTTTAAAGTATATTCTGGTTCTTTGCATTTTCTTCCTTTTGTAGAGTTCTGTAAATTTTTGGTTGGATCACATTCTATTCCGCTTTCAACTCCCACAATTTTTGTCTTCTTCGTGTCCGATCGTGTTGACGATTTTAATCCATTTTAATCTGTCTGAAGAGTACTACGGTTATTTTTACACTCCAGGGCGTCCGTCGTCTCCCAGGTCCTCTTTTTTCTTCAACTTACCCTTGTATATCCAATCGCATCAACTTCTATTTTTCATTTCTTAATATGTAACCAAAGTAGCTCATTTTTCTCGCCTTCATAGTCTTGCTTGAGTGCTTCTTCTTATTTTTTCATCTTTCCGTGTTTGTTACGTGTAGTGTCCATGAAACTGATACAGTTGCGTCCGTAATTGTCCAGGCTTCAATTCCGTATAAAAGGACAGAGAATACGTAGCATCCCACAAGTTTAAAGATTTATATTTTTTATCTCTTGTTTTATTATTGTGTAGTATATTATTGTTTTTTAATTTTTTTTTCCTGTGTCTTTCAAATATCTAAACTACATTGATAAGTTAAATGGGGACAGTAAAAATTCCCATTTGCGCATTCGTTAGACTTCACAAGGAATAGAAATAAATAAACAAGATAAGAAAAAAGATAACGACAGGAAGAAAGAAACGATAAAAATTGTTACCTATAATGTGATGACACTAAACAGGAAAGAACTGAATTTAACAGAAGAACTGAACCATTACTTTACGTATTATTAGTAATCAGTGAGTCTAAAATTAAGGACGAAGGAACAAGAAAACTAATACGTAAATAAACACAGTACATTATTCTGGTATGATATAATAAATTATAGAATAGCATAACGTGGCATAACATAAGAGTGGAAATATTATTAACAGAAGAAATAAGTAGGAAGGCATAAACAAATTTATACCCAAAAACTCATGAATAATACATATTATGACAGTTGGAATAGAGAGTCAATATAATGTATATTTATGCACCAGTGAAGGACTCCATGAAGAAAAGTCATAGAATTCTATGAAAAAGCCCTTGGAATCCAGGAATTTTTTTTTAAATTTTAAAAATACCGAAATCATAGGATGAAGCTTTGTGTTAGTCTAAAGTACTGCGTATAGAAAAAGACTGTATGACTTGTACACACGAAGCTAGGACATATAATCCCCGGACAAATAATCCCGGACAAAAAATCCCAACAAATTATCCCCGGACAAAAAATCCCCTGACAAATAATCCCCGGACAAAAAATCCCGGACAAATAATCCCCACAGATTTTTTTGGACAAAATATCCCCACAAAAAATCTCGGACAAAAAATCCCCAAGAAATATCTGCTGCCGAATAGTTCTCTAAAAGTTTTCCCGAAATTTTACCAAATTTTGAATTCCAATTCCATGCTGATAACTTCAAAATTTACATGACAAAGGAGTGTGATTTTTCAAAAATCGTGGGGAAAGACATAGGGAATGAGCTAAGGCTCCGTTCACATGACAGGCGCTTAACGCGCGATTACAACTACATATCTACATTTTATTTGAGACCGTTCATATGCTAACGCGCGTTTCAATGACTGTAAACGTGCGTTAGCATGTGGACGGTATTAAGTAAAATGTATGTAGTTGTTATAGCGCGTTATCAAGCGCCTGTCAAGAGAACGGGGCCTTAGCTCATTCCCCATATCTTCCACGATTTTTGAAAAAACTCACACTCTTTTGTCATGTAAAATTTGAAGTTTTCAGCATGGAATTGAAATTCGAAATTTGGTAAAATTTCGGAAAAAGTTTTAGAGAACTATTTGGCAGCAAATATTTCTTGGGGATTTTTTTCCGGGATATTTTGTGGGGATATTTTGTCCAAAAAAATTTGTGGGGGTTATTTGTCCGGGATTTTTGTGGGGATTTTTTGTCCAGAGATAATTTGTGGGGATTTATTTTGTCCAGAGTTAATTTGTGTGACAAAAAGTCCGGGATTATTAGTCCGGGGATTGTTTGTCCGGACTCCGTACACACTTCTATACAGGGTAGCGAGAAAGTATGGAAACACGGTAATTTCTCGGAAACCGTTTGAACGATTGTTATAAATTTTGGAGTGTAAGGGTATTCTAATACGGCCGATATTATAGTGGTAATTACATTGTTGTCAAAACTTCCGTTTTTTGGAAATCCAATGAACTTTCTGATTTTAAATTGAACACCCTGTATATTTTTTGCGTTTTGAAGTCCTTAAGAAATACTGATTATTTTTTATGTTATGTTCCCTATACCTAAATGCCATAATTTCGGAGTTATTGCTACATTTATTTAAAAACATTTTTTTAACAAATTATACAAATTTATTTTTTTGAACCGGGTAGATATTATTTTAGGTTCTTTGAGTTATTGGGAACAAAAAAGGTCTTTTGTAATTTTAGTAAATAGTAAATAATTTTAGTTAGTAGGAAATAGTGAAAAAGACTTAAAACAAAAACTGGAACAGTGGAGACAAGCTCTGGAGGAAAAAGGTTTAAAACTTAGTACGACAAAGACAGAGTATTTGCAATGTTCATTTAAAGATGGAGTTACTACAAATAACATGGTATCTTTGGATGGTGAACTGATTGTAAAAAGCAATAGTTTTAAGTACCTGGGATCGGTATTACAGAGTAATGGAGAAATAGATGGAGATGCATGCAGTAGAATTAGGGCTGGATGGATGAAGTGGAAGGAAGCGAGTGGTGTGCTGTATGACAGAAAAATTCCAATGAAGTTGAAGGGAAAATTCTATAAAACAGCCATAAGACCGGCTATGATGTACGGAACTGAATATTGGACAGTGAAAAAGAAAGAGGAACAACGAATGCATGTGGCGGAAATGAGAATGCTTAGATGGATGAGTGGAGTGACAGAAAAGGATAAAATTAAAAATGAGTATATTATTGGAAGTCTAGGTGTGGCACCAATTGATGTCAAAATGAGAGAGCATAGGTTGAGATGGTTTGGTCATGTTCAACGTCGAGACGCTAATCACCCAATACGAAGAATTGCGGAAGTTCAGATTCCTGGAAGGAGTAGGAGAGGAAGACCAAAAAAGACGTGGGGGAAGACGATTAGGCAGGACATGTTGATAAAGGGGATTAATATTGATATGACTCAAGATAGAATTGTATGGAGAAATGCAATTAGGGAAGAAGACCCCGCATAGGGATAAGGCAAAGAGAATGATGAATCACTTTTTGACATTCTTGTAAAATTCCTAAACAAATAATTGTCTAGCTATATTTTCATAGTTAAATTACTCATTGTTTCGCGTTTACTTGGAAAAGCCGTATCCACATTTTCCGTTTTTCATTTTTCTTTTTTATGTATCGTCTTAGTACGATTAAGGACGAAGCAACTCTCAAGAGAATATTCTCGTTCTCGAGAATATTCTCTTGAGAATATTCTCTTCTTACATCACTACCAACGATATAAGTTTTCTTATTATATCAGATTCTCTGAGTACGTTAAATGGTATTAAACAAATGTATCCTACTAATGTCAATTTAACACAAACAAAAGACTTGCTATACAATGCCCAAACACGTGGCAAACACATGGTTATGGGTACCATTAAGATAATGGCTAATGAAGAGTCTTATAAAATAGAAATATAAACTGTAATCCCTATAATGCAAAATACGCCATTTTCAGACCAAACATACCTACGTAACACGTAACAAAACCTTGCAGGAAAAATGGAGCGAAACAAAATCAAAACTAAAAAAGTTATCAAACCATATTTCTGCTTTACTACCACCTCCAGCTCAAAGACATGACCAAGTAGTCCTAACAGACTGCGGCTGGGTCATGAAAAATTTACAGGTACCATGTATCAGTTCTCACCTAACTCAAAAAATTTTCTGACATGAAATTTTCATGTTTTTGTCAAATTTTATTTCAAAAACTCTGTTTACTCCCAAAATTATCTAATTTCTCGTATAAATTATGTTTTTTATCTGAACGAGTAAATAAAAGGATTACATCAATAAATACCATCCAAACTGTTGGTTTATTGAGTACGTTACAGTATCGCAACAGAAAAGTAAATATATAAATATTTTGTAAGCAAGAGCCCGAGTAATATCTATTTCGAGATACACAAAGTGCATAGCTTGATGAATTCGTGTCAGTGGGTCAAGTGCATTACAAAAATATAAATGTATCTAGTAGAGACTCCAGCGGTTGATTGTGGAAGATATTAGGCACACACAACGAACTTATCTGAATCTAAAAACAATACTCCAGGCACGGTTCATTAAGAATTTCATCGGATTTATTTGTATCTATTATTTCTATACAATAATTGTTTCTGCAACGTAAAAAAATTTAATATCTGGTTTTTTGTATGTATAGCAAATTTTTTATCAGTTCAGAGAAACAAGGAAAAAAAATATCCTGTTGGTGACACAACCCCTCCAGGCCGAAACCAAATTTTTTGAGTAGTATGGACATCTAAATTAATAACCTATATGTTTCCTGTAGCCGATTTTGATGATATACATATTTATAAACAAATGAAAATCAAAAAACGTTAAATTTTCGCCTTTTTGTCTATTACCAAAAAGTTACGCATTTTAAACAAATTTATGAGGAAAATGTCTATCCTTATTGGTTGCTTAGAAAATTGCAAAATAAATCATAAAGTTTGAGTTTTTATAAATATTCATAACTTATGTGAAGATTAACTTAAAACTTTTTTTATTACACGGGATGATGAGACTTCCGGTGCTTCAATCATATTTTAAATTTCAAAGCAATTGGTCAAATAGTTTAAAAGTTATTTAATTTGTTTATTTCAAATTAATTTTTTTGCAACAATATAAGTCAGAAAATGAAGAAGTTACGGTAATACTTTGGATAGTTTATGAAAGAAGAAGATTTACATTATTAATTCAATTAAAAACAAATGACAAAAAATAATTCTAAATATAGCAAAATTATTTTGCAAAAACATGTGAATTAAAAAAAAGGGGGCTAACTTCGTCCCTAATTGTCCTAGGACAATTGTTTTTCTTTCTAAATGTGTATAAAAATTCAGTCTTTTTAAATATGAAAAAATAATTTTTCTACGGGCAACGCTTAAAAAGTTATTCTAATTGTTTATAAGTAAGTAAAAAATATACAATATACTAAGTTTTCACTCTAATGGCATATAACATATCCCACCATATAACATGTATTTTCGTTTTGCAACGAAATTGAAAATGGTTATTCATTTTTAAAAAATATACATGTTTTCTAAAAATCTACATCTAGTTCAATCACTGACTCAACATACGTCCATTGTAAATGGATACCTTATCCACGCTTTGTTGCTGTGGATGGGAGAAAGTATTCCTTCAGATTTGCCTCTTGCAGGACCTCCAGTTCTAGAAGGTGTTTCTTGAAAGCCGCTGAAATCTCATCCGACAATGAATTTACAATATTTTTTTTTGTAGTTCCGTTAGCTTTGTAAAAACTTTGTAGTTTCCTGCAGCTTCCACCTTCTCTTGTACTTTAAATACAGTTACATTGCTACTTTATAATGTCATATTTAAATTGTTCAACAAGTCAAAAATATCACAAAGTTAGGCTACCTTGTTTAACGAATTGGCATCATGAAAACTGTCTTTAAATTGAAATATTGCATCCCTAGCCGTTGGTGGATGGACTTCTAAGAATATTGAAATTTCTTCCTTCAATTCAATAGGTATTTCTAAAACATTCCCTTTTGATAGCCAACGCACTTCGTAGTGTAAAATAAGATCTTCATGTTCACTTCCCATTTCTTTGCACAAAGCAGAGAATACTTTGTTAGTTCAGTGGGCGAAATTTTGTGAAGTTTAAAAAATTTACACTCTCCTTCATAGATTCGGTTAAAATCAGTGTCATTTTTTTGACAGCTAATACCTCTCTGTGGATGCTAAATGCACCCAAATACATTCTGGTGCTAAGGCTTTGATCCCCGGAAAAAGTATAGTACCAGTGCCTGCCATTGTCCGTGATCCATCACTACTAAGTCCCACACATTTATTCTATTCAATTCCATTATCACTAATGTAGATTGCATTATCACAATTAGATTAAATATTTCTTCAGCTGTTGTTCTTGTTGACAAAGATTTACAAAATAGAAATTCTTCGTGATTAGTATTTTCAAAATCGTGTCTTACAAAACATATTAGATTAGCATTATCTGATATGTCTGTACTTTAATCAAGTTACAAGGAAAAATGGTTATAGTCCTTTAAGTGACATAATATAATAGTTTCTTCAATATTATCTACCAGCTCCACAATCCTACGCTTCAATATGTTATTTGATAGAGCCAGCGAATTCACTTCTTGCTTTTCCTGCTTTTCATCACATATTATCCGAGATGCTACTATGTTCATTGCTAGAACTATTAATTTCTTGGCAATTGTGTGTGGGTAACCTATTTCAGCAATTATTTTGATATTTCATAAGAAGCCAGTACAAGGTTTTCAGATTGAGCGTTCTGAGAAAATTCAAAAACATTATTTATGGTAGGTAGGTATTAATTAATTCTCTCTTTTTATTTATAAAAAAAACCTATTCGTCAAAGCCAGGCGACCCGGCATTTTGCTTTTGTGGCCCGGTACCGCGTCGCGACCCACCATTTGGGAAACGCTGGCGTACAGGAAGATCTCAGAAAAGAGGGAATTGATGATGGTTGGGAAGAATAAATAGGTATAAATGGAGGAGAATAGTAAAAAACTAAATTTATTCTTAGTGAGCTCAGACCGTGGTTTTGCTCGAACGTTTATAATAAGTTGTAAATATATTGATAATGTCAAGTTTTGTTATTTTCATTTTTTATGTAAAGTAGATTGCCGCTTGATTGCCTATTAGCTATACTTCCTACTGTATAAAAATGCGGTCCTACAAAACTGCCAGTTATTAAAAATATTCGTTGTTTTTGCCGAAGTAAACGTTTTTATCTCAAACATCATTAAATTTGCATTTATTTAAATCGACCAGCTAATGTGTATTTTATAACGAATACTTAGTTTATTGTTTTTGGCATAAAACTTGATTTTGTAACTTTTTAAGGTGTGTATCTTAAACTAAGCGTTTAAAATTTGATTATTAATGAATGAAAGTTTATCGAATAGCAGTGCAAATTAGATTGAAGCTATTAAAGATGAAATAAAACGTATGCGCTTTGGGGACTTATCGGGTTGTGAAGAGTAGATCCTAAAACCAAAAAAATTAAGTAAAGTTTTCCATTTTGGTGGGAACTTGTCCACTTTTAATTTAATTTTCCATTTCCAACAATCGTTTTTTTAGATTATAACGCCATCTATCCATAATTAGAAAAAATGTCTCGAATAAAAGTTACTTATTTTTACGTAAGGGATCCAAATCTGCAATAAAAAATGGGGGCTCCCATTTACGATTTTAAAGTAACCCCCCACCCCATTTTCTTGGAGTCGTGATTGGTGCAATTTGATAGATTTTTGAAAAATATTAAATAACTGTATTTTTCAGTTTTTCGATCTGATGTTCATTTCGCGAAATATCGCGGGATTCATATTTAAATTATTAATTTACCCCATACTCCTGTCCGTGGGAAGTCGTGTTTGGTATCATTCCATAGATTTTTGAAAAATATTGAGTACGTATTTTTCAGTTTTACAATCTGTCATTCATTTCGCGAAATATTCGCTTTTTTCTTGTGAAATTTTGGGTCTCACCCATTTCCTAACGCCCCCCACAAATCGTCAGATTTTTGAAATATACACTGTTTTGCATGTACTTAACTTAATTTATCTTAATGTGGCGATTTCGAGTTTTTCTAAGGATAGATTTTTTTTCGGCCCCCCCTTAATGAACTCCCATGCATTCGGCCTCCCCTTAATGAAGTAACTGCAAAAATCCCGGCTTGGGCTCCCCTACCAGTATTGAAAAATGGGCACACAAATTTTGAGAAACGTATGAAAAATTAGTACGTGGGACCACAAGACGTTATATAAAAGATATAATTATTACACTTTTATAAAAAAGAACTTTTTATAATAAAACGTTTTAATTCTTTATAGGACCCAGTATAAAATTATAAACTATTTTGTTGTTTCAATTTCTGTCATAAAAGAATTTTGTAATCGACTTTTTTAGAGGAATATTTTCTCTAGCGGATTTAAACTCAAATAAATCAAAGAAAATATTTAAAATGGTATATATAATATTTACATATAATAATTAACTTATAAAATATGAATTTTAAGTATATTGACTTTTAATTATTTATTAAAAAAATTTAAAAAAGATACGCAACAGCCGAGTTTCGAACTCGCAACCTCTCGATCTCCAGTCTAAGGCTCTACCACTGAGCCACCATCATTTTTAAGTTATCTATTTGTTGACGTACTTTAAAATGAAATCTAAATGTCATTGCATTAGTCACATTTTTAAATAGTTTGAATATTAGGCCAAGCCAAGTATATAAGTAAAAACGTTTTAAAAAATGGACAGCATGGTGGAATAAAGTGGTAAAAATCGAAATCAAAGAAAAAAGAAATTCTGGAAATAATACATACAAGAGAAAACGCAACAAAAATATAATAGATAACAAAATGCAGGGAATAAAAGTTAAAGAAATAATTAAAAATGGGGTAAAACTGGCACAAGTTCGGAGAAAAAAATAAAAGACAATAATGAAGAAAATTGTTTTATAGAAAACTGAAAAACCTAACAAGTAATAAAAAATAAGGCTAAGACAAATTAATAATGACCAAAAAAGGAACAATATTAAGAACAATGCTCAATTCACTCCTGTCTATTGCAACTCTTCTCCATGCTCTAATTCCAATAGCTTTTAAATTGTCCTCTTGATTTTTAAAGCCCGTTCACATGACAGGCGCCTAACGCGCGTTTACAACACTACATACATTTTACTTGAGACCGTTCACATGTTAACGTACGTTTACAGTCATTGAAACGCGCGTTAGCATGTGAACGGTCTCAAATAAAATGTAGATATGTAGTTGTAATTGCGCGTTATCAAAGCGCCTGTCATGTGAACGGGCTCTAAGTATCGGTATTCTCCTGCCTTGTTGTCCCATTCTTCGTTTCTTCTGGCCTTGCGTTCTTCAGATGATCTGTACTTTTGTGTATAGCTTCTTTACCTTTAGTCCAGTGTTCTATGCTCAGATTTTCTTCGATTTGGCCGGTAATTGCCACGTGGTTTTATGAATATTTTTATGGAGAAAACACAAACTTGCTACCATCCCAACGATGCTGTGAGTCCAATCAAACGTAAAACCATATTAACCTTCATGATCCAGGTTTCACATCCATATGTAGGTACCAAGTAATACAGGATACACATAACATTTTAGGAATTTGATTCTTAGTTAAAAGTTCAGCTGAGAATTAATTGCACAGTATAGATCTAAGTTTCATAAATGCTCCTCTTGCAATTTCTATACGAGTTTCAATTTCTTCATCATAATTTAGTGTTGTTCTGAAGCTATTTCCTTGTGGCATTTTTATAATTCAGTATTTTCTATGGGAAATAAGCCACAATTTTACTAAAACATGAATTTATAACGTTTCGAAGCCCAAATCGGGTTTCGTTGTCAAAATACAAAATACTATTAAAATAAACAAAAATGTTGTTGCTAAGTAAAAAAATTCTTCTAATAATTTATTTAATCTGACTCATTTATATTGGCAATTCAGACGTATATTATACATTTTAGTAGAAGACTTTAAAATGATATCGTCAATATTTATGAGTTGCGTTCCTGGGATGACTTTACTAAAAGATAGTTCATTCGATTACATGAAATCAATCCCAACTCAAGAATATCCGTCGCAAAAAAATCATAGCATGTGATCTGTCTTTAAAAAGACAACCAAATGCAACGATGACAGTAAAATTCTCGCGTTAGAGATTCCATAGTAAATCACGAGGGAAAACCCAGGAAAAAACCTCGTGATACTATCCCGACATCGTAAGTATTTGGTCTTACATTTAATTTACCTTCAAAAAACTAATACCAAATTCTGACTTTAATATGTTTAAATTATAAATAATATTAATAATACATAGATATACAATAAGTAATACTAAAATATAAAATTTGTACTAACTCGATATGTTATTGACTTACTAATCGTGGTATTTTCTTTCTATTGACTTCCTCTTTCAGTATGGCTAACCACATCCTACTGCATTCTACCGAGGAATTTGCGATACAATTGGTTTCATTTAGCATAATTAGAGCCGCTTCTTTGATTTTTCTCTTTTTACTGATTCTTTCAGGACTATACTTGAATCTCTCCACTGAACTCTATGTTCATTATCCCATGCGTGTTGACATATTTGAGATCTATCAAATTCTCTATTTTTAATATAAGGCAGATGTTCACTTATTCTAACGTTGAATGGTCTTGATGTTTCACCTAAATAAAATTGTTCGCATTCACAAGGTATTTTATAAATGCAATTCTTTGTTCTTTCTTGTTCATTGTTAGGTTTAGTTTTAGATAGAATAGATCTCAATGTGTTTGTTGTGTTGAATGTTGTTGAAATGTTGAATTTATTTCCTATTGTTTTAAGTTTCTCGGATAGTCCTTTTATATATGGTACATATTGTTATTTTCCTCGTATTATTTCTTGTGAATGTTGTAGGATCCCGTTCTAAGTTGTTCTGTTCCATTCGATCCAATCTTGACAATTCCTTATTTATAAACGATAAAGGATAATCATTTTTTAATAAAACAGATGTTAACAATTGTTTTTCTTCTAAAAATGAATTTTCGTTAGAACAAGTAATTTTGGCTCTATCGTATAAGGATTTAATGATTCCCTTTTTAACTTTATCTTTTAGTAAAGTCGTCCCAGGAATGCAACTCATAAATATTGACGATGTCATTTTAAAGTCTTCTACTTTAAAATGTATAATATACGTCTGAATTGCCAATATAAATGAGTCAGATTAAATAAATTATTAGAAGAATTTGTTTACTTTTTAAACATACATAATAAACAACATTTTTGTTTATTTTAATAGTATTTTGTATTTTAATCATAATTTAGTGTCTCATTTATTCCTATTTAAGTATTTAAACTGGTTAACTTTTGATATCGGCTCATTTTTGACAATTAGTTTTAGACGGCCAACGTCTTGTCTAACCAAAAGTAACTTTGTCTTATTGGAGCACTCTCTAGTGACTTGATCTAAGGAATTTAAGATTACGATACTTTCAGCCATGGTCGCTGTATCATCTGAAAATCTGATGTTGTCAATTAGGGATTCCAATGAAATGTCAGTGGTGGCCGGTGGATGGCTAAACTGACATGGCCATAGACATAGTTAAGGGGGGTGGTCATGGCGTATCTAATGTTTACCTTGAATATTGACAAATTTGTAAAGAATATCCTGTTTGGTTTTGTTTTTTTGTTAATTGTGTAGCGAAATTTGTGAAATTGTGATAGCAAATTAAATATGAAGTGGTTTAAACATTGGATACGCCTATGGATGACAGTTTCGCCATCCAGCAGCCATATTATATCACGTGATTTGGAATGCCTAATAGTTTCTCCTGCAATTCAAACTGAAAGTTGGGGATAACACACAACCTTGTCTGACACCTATTTGAATGAAAAATTGTTCCTTGTGCCTAATCCTTCTCTGAAACTGAATTGTTTGTTTTCCATTGGTTCTTCACATGCCTGCTTAATTCTCTTACGAGTTACCTTGGGTATTGTTACCCTACACAAACTGAAAACAACTATGTAGGTACCTATAGTAGAAGTATAATTAATTAATGAATCATACTACCAACTTGTAGCTTGTAGCTAATCCGTATTATTTGTTTCAGGAGTAACGTTCAAAGCTCACAAACTGATACTTGCGGCGTGTAGCAAACACCTCGCGGATCTGTTCGAAACCGCCCCCCTGCACCAGAACCTCCTGGTGATTCTGGATAACACGTCAGCCACAAACATGTCGGCCCTCTTAGAATTCATGTACAAGGGGGAAGTTCACGTTTCGCAGGATTCCCTGTCTAGTTTTTTAAAGGCGGCGGAGTGTTTGCAGGTGAAGGGGTTGAGTATCGAACACGAGAAACTTGCTGTTGCTCAGAGTCATAATATAACGCCGATGGACTCGGGAACGGATTCGCCAGGAAAACATATTAAAGTGAGTAGAATTTCATTTATTAAGTAGCTATAGGTATCCGGTATCCTGGAAGCAACACTAGTTACACATTCATGTATATAGTGTTGTCTAACTTTCAATAAATAAAAGAAATAAATAATATTTAAAAAAAAATAGTAAAAAATAGTTACAGTTTGCAAATGAACAGATCCTTAAATGTTTTTTTATAAGTATTCAAGAGATATACAACTATATAACGTAACAGACAGTTGACTTTCCTTCAAATAAAATAAAAATATGCCAGTTTAGCCACATCATAGCGCCAGATGTAGGCAACTTATCTTGCTCGTGGTGGTCTACTGGTTTAGTATCTTAACGTGTTTTTGTTATGTTTTAAGTAGCTTAAATATCAAATTTATAACGAAAGCAACTGCTTCAATATTGCTATGCAAATCATAGTTTATAGAATATATATCTTATTCTCCCTCTTTATAGACAATTTTGCTTGTTCATTGGCGGCTTGATACCTCTATGGAAGGTTGCCACACCATCTTTGGCGTTATAATCTTCTCAGTACCTATGTACTTTTATCTCTACCGTTTTCAGTAGTATTTGTGTTGTTGCAAATCTTGTTTCTGATGCATATGCCATTATTGGTTTTACACTGGCTTTATAAATTCTTGACATCTAATACTGATGCCATCAATTTCTGTTTTACATCTGATTGGTTCTGTGATGATTGAGATTGTTTTAGTTTTTCGAGATGAGATTGTTATATTAAATTATTTTGCTTTATGTTAAATCTGTGGACTAATCTTTGCAGTCTGTTTGCATCTTGGGCTATCAATATTGCGTCGTCTTAGTAACACAGTATTTTTAATTATTTGTTTCCCATGATATTTAGGGGAACTGATTGTTTATACACAACATGGATTACATCTCTGAGTGTTACTCTGTCAAATGCTTTCTTTAAGTCAATCAGACACATAAGTGCTGGTCTATTATTATAATCTAGTGATGTCTCAATAATTTGCTTCATGACGAATATTCCATCTGTACTATATTCTTCCGGTACGAAAACCCTGTTTTCATCTGCTAAACTCATCCTCTGATTCATTATTTTTTTTTGTAAAATTTTAGTTCTTTAGTGTAGTCTTTATAAAGTTCATACCTCTGTAGTTTTCTGTCTGTTTTTATCTCCTTTTTTGCGTAGTAAATTTAGTTCGCTCGTTCTCCATTATTTCTGTATTTTATTATGTTTTCTAATTTTGTTAATTAATGTTGTTAGTGTTCTATTACTGCTTTTTCACAATATTTCAATAATTCATTTCGTATTCTTTCTTTATCTGCAGTTTCTGTTCTTCACCTTTTCAACTGTTTTTCGAACCTCCTATGTGTACCTACCTATTTATATTAACTTTTTCCTTCATTTGTGGTAATTTCTAGTCTTTCCGGTTCTAGCATCATTTGTTCCTGCTCTGCATAGAGCGTTCTTAAGAATATATAGATTGGTAATTTTAAAATGTTAGAATGTAACAAATTACAAAAACTAATAAGTCTTGTGCGGTCAAATATTTTTCAATCTCAATTTTGAAAATATTTTTTATCTTATGGTGAATATTAAAATATGCTTATTATATGATTTATACATGCTTCATATTTTGGGTATGCAGTCAACCCGTTTATTAGAATACCGGTTATAGAAATATCCTGGTTTAAAGAATAGAAATTTGAGGTCCAGAAACGTTTTTACTAGCCACCAATGATCGATTATTAGAATATCCCGGTTATAGGAATACTTTTGCTTGGTACAATGGTTATTCCAATAAACGGGTTCGACTGTATAGTAAAGATTGTTTTACTTATTACTTACAACCCCAGCATGATACAACGCAAAAAAAGAACTAAGCAATTGGTTTCAAACAATCAAGGTGCATTCAAACAAAACATAGTACTACAAAAATGGTTGAAAATGTTGTCCATTCAAGTCTAAACATACACTAACTCTTCTTTTCAACAAATATAACAATTTTCGCAACATTTTCTATGTATTTTTAATTCTTAACCATGGTGGACTAATGCATTAGCGTAACAGTGTCCTACATCTATATCGGAAGACTAACAGATTATCAATGTTTAAGGTACCAAAAGAAGAAATCGACACACCAGTATCCAACACCTCACACCACCAGTCCAGCCCGTCCCCCAGCTATTCGCCAACGATGTCCCCATACATGCACCCACATCACTATCGCCCATACGAACCGAGGATGGCCACTCCAGGAGCTCCCTACGGAGACAACGCCATGAAGAGGCCTCTGCGCAGTCCAAGCGATCTAATGCAAGACAACAGAGTTTCAGTGCTTAGAGACGGAAGTAAAGCCGTAGGAAGACCCGGATCTCCTGGCCAGATGTGCGCCTACAGGCCGTCTTCTTCTTTATCGAATTTACCGAGTCAACCTGGAGGAGACAGTCCTCCGGAGAGCAGATTCGACCCGGACCCTGCGACCGCTTTAATATGTCCAGAAAGCAATACTTTAGATAGGTTTCAGGATCCGGGTTGTCCTGAGGGTAAGTATCCTCTTATCAACTTTTGTATGAACATAAAAATGGTTTATGCCTGCTTGCACCAAAAAATCTTAAGCTCCAGCTTAGCCCAGATCAGTTTACATATAGTCTCACTTACGTGGCAAGCAGAAAATTGATCTGACATCCCAATCCACGTGGCAATCCATTGCCGTGCGCTGAAGACACATCTTAAGCTTAAAATCCGTAGGTGCAACCAGGTATTATATTCATTAATATTAATTTGTCACTTACATCATCAATCAGAACTGATTTCCATTGTTGAAAATAGGCCTCCTCCGGATATTTCCATCTCCTTCTGTTCTGCGCCTCTGGCCTCTGCTATCCATTTAATCACATTTCCTTTGAGGTCGTTCGTCCATTACGTTTGTCTACCCGTGGTCTCCATAATGGAAGGATCGCCAGCAGCAATAATAACAGATGACTGCATCTCCTCAAATATAGAAAAAACAACTGACAAATAGACAGGCCGACTCTCTACCAACGTCACTATCTTATGTTTTCAATAAGAGATATATCAAGGCACAGAGAAGATATAAATGTCTTCTGATTTCGATAAGAGATTTATCAAGTCATAGAGAAAAAGAGAACCAGATAATTGCGGACTTGCGGGAGAAGATGGAAGTTAGAGATTGGAAAACCATAAGCAAAAACAGGAACGAATGGAGGAATCTTGTAGAAGATGCGCAAGTCACAAAACCAATTGTAAACCAAAAAAAAAAAGGTTGATGCGGACTGATTCCCCGCGACAAAGGAAGAGAGATTGAAAAATCAGATGAGAACAAAGAGTGAGACAATCACTCCGTCAGGAATGTAGATGATGATTAGTTTGTACTTTTCTAAATTTCCATTCTTTCCAACTTATTTTCAGTTTTCATCATCATCTGTAGATGTAAAAATTGCTTTTTAATTATACTGTTTTTAAACTAGGAGTAAACTCAAAAAACAGATTTACACCCAATATTGTCACTAGAAAAATCATCAGATTCATCTTCCTTTTAGGTTGATCATGTTACATAGGTATTTTGTATTTTGAATATCTTTACCAAATTCTCCTTTGTTCCAACTATATTTTTACAAGTAGTGTAAAAATATATAACACACAATACACTTTCCAGTATGGTATGTTGCCTACTTTCTAGTGTAAATATAGATAGTACACAATACACTTTTACAGTATGGTGTATTGCCTGCTTTTTGATATATTTATTTCTCCTTTTAGATTTAAGAAAGAAGATGGAACCTGCAATGCAACAAGATGAATCGCCCAGTAGTACAGCAGGAAACGGGAATGGTAATACAGGCAACATGCTCAATAATATAACATCTGCCAATGGTTCTATCGGGTCTCAAACGAACTACAATCATGACAGGGATAAAGATCTTATACAGGCGAACATTTGGAGTACAGTCGCTGGAAAGATGAATTGCAAGGCTGGGACTGTGAACACAGCGGATGGTAAGTCTTTTTTCATACAATACGTTTAGTTTTAGATTAGATATACGCGCCTGAGAGAAACGCTAAAATCGGCAACATTGGTTTTGAGAATGAGTTGCATTGCCACATGAGTTTTAAGAATAAGTGCATTAGGTGAGCAGTGGCGAAGCCAGTGTTGCCATTTAAAGTGCGTATCTTCTTCTTTAAGTACCATCTCCGCGAAGGAGGTCGGCAATCATCATAGCTATTCGAATTTTAGAGACGGCTGCTCTGAAAAGTTAATTTGCTGTACCATCCCTGTATCCGTACCATTCTCTCAGACTCAGGTTGTGCAGCCACGATATTCTGTGTCTCCCTATGCTTATTTTTCCTTGAATATTACCCTGCATAATCAATTGGAGCAAGTTGTATCTCTCTCCACGTGTAATATGTCCAAGATATTCCAATTTTCTTGTTTTAATGATATTTAAGATTTCCATTTCTTTATTCAACTGTCTCAGAACTTCTTTGTTTGTGACGTGTTCTGTCCACGATATTTTCAGAATTCTTTTGTACACCCACAGCTCGAATGATTCTAGTTTTTTATTGATGCCGCATTCATGGTCCAAGCTTCCATTCCATAAAACAAAGTCGAGAAAACGTAGCACTTAGCCAACCTAACTTTTAGGTCAAACTTCAAATATTTTGTGCAGAGCACTTTTCTCATTTTGTTAAAATTTGCTCTAGCCTTTGCTATTATGATTTTGATTTACTGGAAGTAATCACTTGTGGAGTTGATCATTGTTCTAAGATATGCATATTGGTCGACTCGTTCGACATTGGATCCGTTTATGAAGAGATTCTCGATATTTCTTTGAATTCTTTGAGCTGAAAGTGCATATATCTAATTGAAAACTAACAGTGTGTATTTTTATCAACAGCAGCTCTCACGAATTTAAAAATATTACTTCTTCTCCTTCTTCCTTTACCAATTTTTTCATGCACTTCTATTTTTGACCATTGTCTTTATTTTTCAATAATTTTTTCTATTTCTTCTTGTTCTTCCCCTTCTCCTTTTTCTTCTACTTCTCAATTCTAACATTCTCTTCTGTTTAATGTACTCAGTCATAGGTTTCTGCTTTATCACTTGTCTGATATCTTCATTTCTTACCCTGTCCCATTTTGTTTTCCCGCACATTTTTCTCACATTTAGATTGGGTTTCTTCCAAAATCTCCATGTTTTTTCTGAATTGTCCAGTTTCCAAAAGATGTATTCCTCAGACATCTTTTGATTCTTCCAAGCTTCTTTGCAACTTATCCACAGTCATTCCGTATCCTTTCTCTCTAGATACTTATCATTTCTGGCACAATTTCGTCCTCCCCACATACTTTGCCAGTTTTGATTCTATTTATGGCTTCGTCCATTTCCTCTCCTGTTATTTCCGGTAAACTTTCTACTACTTCGTCTTCCTCTAAGTATTTTTTGGCGGTTCACCCCCAAATATTTCTGTATAATATTCTTTACAAGTTTCTAATATTTGTATTTTCTCCGTTTTTATTTGAATGTTTTCGTTTATTGCCCTTATTTCTTTTCTTTGGTTGCCTTTTAACTTCTTTACGTGAGTCCAAAATTGTCTGTTATTTATTTTACATCCGTCGTCCAACCTCTAAATTTTTCCTAGCTTACTTATTTGCCAATTTGATTGGTTTTTTTGCTGTTTCTCTTTAAAATATATTCCTTCTTATCGCTTTCTTTGAGTGTTTGGTAATATTTCTTCGAGTTCTAACAGTTTTCTTTTCCTTTATTAATGTTTTGATTTCTTCCCTCCACTATTCTATGCTCTTAAAATGTTTGTTAAATTTTCTTATTCCGCATATTATTCTATTGAATAGTTTCCACTTTTATTCGAGATTTATTCTTTGGATTTCTTCACTCTTTAATTTTCTGAACTTTTCGTTTGTTCCGTGTTGGTATTTTTGTTGTATTTCTCTCTTCTTTAGTTTATATATTGCTATTTTTCTGTACTCAATTTTATCTTCTTTTCTTCCTTATCTTACTATAAATTCTGTTACGACTAGTCTGCTTAAAAAACATTAATTAAAAGTCTATTAAATCTGTTATAGGATTCTTTCTTATTCATGAATTTATTGTTCATTGCATAGTATAGTTCATGGATTTTTTAATTTTATTATTAGAATCTGTTTCCTCTTTTCCGTTGTCTTCTAATTCTACATGCTTGTTCTATATCCTTTTTCTAATTTTATCGTTTTCGTTTATCTTTTCTTCTTCGACATTTTCTCCCATAATTGTATCTTTTGATTTATTTATTTAATTGTCATTCCATATTTTTTTAGTACTTCACTCTATATTTCTATATTTCTTTATAGTTGTTTCTCTTTTTCGGCTAATATGACGACATCGTCAGCTAATGCTCCTTCTAATGCGTCTATCTACTTTTCTTAAATTTTTATAACCCATATCCTTTTTTTTACTTTTACGTTGCATTCTTTATGGCGTTGGACTTAATCCTCCTCCTTGTCTCAGAACTTGTTTGTAGTAAATGGTTTTGATATTATTTTTTAACTGATGTCATAATTTATATTGCTATTGTAAAAGTTCTTAATTACCCTAATCATTTTGTTATTAATACCTCTCTTCTCTAATATTTTCCATAATTTTGGCTTTGGTACCTAGTCGAAAGCCATTTCAAGGTCTATATATGCACCAGATACATTTTTTTTCCGTGGCTGATGTGTTTCTGTTATATGTTTGATGGTAAATGTATGATCATGGGTGATTCTGTTTTTTCTGAATCCGTTTTGTGATTCCTCACAAAACTGTCAATTTTCCAGGTTATTCTTTTGTTCAATATTTTTTCGTAAATTTTCATGGCAGTACCTAAGAGTGTTATTCCTCTGTAGTTGTTGCAATCCGTTCTATCGCCCTTTTCCTAAATCGATAGTATCTGAGCCTTCTGCCAGTCAATTGGTATCTCTTCTTTCTCCATATGGCATTACATATCATTAGTAAAAACTCTGTTGAATTTCGTCCCATTTTTTTTTCATCATTTCACTTGTTATTCTGGCACCCACTGGTGCTTTCTCGATTTTCATATCTGCAATAGCTTCTTGCATTAATATTATTTCTTCTTTCTGGTCCAGTCCTGGATATAGGTGTCCCCTTGTGTTTTTCATATTGGCTTATCTTGAGCTAGCTGGTGCCATTTTTTTCTAGCCTTTTTATTAATGTTGTTAATCTATCTTTTTTGCGATCATCCTATGCTTCGTTTATGTGTTCTTTGTCTCCATTGTATTATTCTCTTTGGCTAATTCTCTTCGCTTACTCTTATCCATTTCCGTTTAGATTTTGCGATAGCTTCGATAACATCTTTCCCTTTATTTCTTTTTCTTAGATCTTCGTCTCTCATATGATCTCTTAAGCTTACATTTAATCATAAGTCACTCAATAGTTCTTTGAGGTATTCTAACTCTTTTGATTCGTTACTAAGTGTCATGGTTTGTTAGTAAGTTTGTTAGTTAAAGTCAAAAACCTTTCGTTTTATATTAACTGGGATTTTTGAATCTTCTATAATAAAGCTTAGTTTACCTACTGCTGTCCAAGTTATTATTATTCTTCTGGTTATTTCTGCATGATTTTTTTGCCTTGTTGTTACAGCAATAAGCTTAATAAATTTAAAAATATTACAGTATTTTAAATCTGTTATAGGAAAAAAATTGAAGTGTCCTTTTTGCGAGAGATTGTACGGCTACGAGACAAACTTGAGGGCACACATCCGACAAAGACATCAAGGCATACGGGTACCGTGTCCGTTCTGCTCGCGGACATTCACGCGTAACAACACTGTGAGAAGGCATATAGCAAGAGAACACAAAACCGAGCTGAGTTTAAAGGCTTACCAGCAGAATCAACAGCAGGCGGCACAGCAGCAACAGCAGGTTCATAACCACAATCCATAAGTTTGGTTTAGTAATATGACAACTGCTTGAGATCTGATGTTAAATATTATTTGGAGAGAAAGATTTTTAGGGTCGTTGTCACCTGCGAGCAACTGCTGCTATTGATATCTAACAGATAAGTACTTTGTATAGAATATTAAAGGAATTTCAGGGTAACCGATACTTTTAAGGATGTTTAAAGGTGTTTATATTATAATAATGCAAAGGTTTTAGATACTTTGTTTCAACGAGATAACAAAGCAACACAAGCTCGACCTACATCTGGGTACCTTCAATCACGAAAGTACACGTTCAGCTCATAGATTTACCTTTTCTGAGTAATAACTACAAAAAACTCATGTTTTCTTTTTTACAATTTTTTTACCGTTAACCAATGATTATGCAATCAATGGACTCTAAAAACTAAGATAGATGTATCAAATTCTATTAATCAGTAAAATAGAAATCCGAAAGTCCATATACGTCATTTGTAAATAAGAAAGTTACATGTATCAAATGCTGTTGATCAGTAAAAGAAAACTCCGAAAGTTCATTTACGTCCATTTTTGGATATATTTAGCTTTCGACCCACTTTTTAGAGTCATCTTTTAGAGTTAACAGATGATTATGCGAATAATGTGATCTAAAAAGTAAGATACATGTATCAAATGGTGATAAATCGGTGAAATAAAACTTCGAATGTCCGCATCCGTCATTTTTGAGTATGTCTAGCTTTCGACTAATTTTTTAGAGTCATCTTCAGAACCTGATCTTCGTTTGGAGCCTCTACGTACCAAGAAATTTTTGACTAATCAATCTAATTTGTCGATTAGTACGTTTAAATCAGAGGAAAGCTATTGTATCGAATTACTTCTTCAATTCAAGTCTTTTTAAGTTAGCTATAACATAATCCATTTATTTGGTTTTAGATCTAGACTTTCCTTTGACTGTATCAGTCTTTTGGGGTCTTGTATCTGCAGTAATATTCTACTACGAAAGTAGCTTTACTTTAATGATATCATTGGTTAAGTCTAGTGAACCAGGCCAAAAATAGAATAGTACCTGTTTGAGTAATAAATTTCTTTGTCTAATAATTGAATGGTGGGCTACAACAATGTTGTAAGCGACAGAATCGAGATTATGCAGGAGATGAAAAAAACACATTGACAAGCCATTTATGAACATACGGATACCAACATTGCGGTACGAAAAACTCAGGGAAGGCAAGATATTTTTAGCCAGATTGAAAGATGCTCGCATTGGTCTTTGAATATACAATAATATTGCATTAAAACCTCACTTTGACCCAATATGTCGCTTACAACATTGTTGTAGCCCACCATTCAATTATAAATCACTATCATTTTTATTTGATGTCTTTCTGTATAATTTTCAATTTAGAATCATTTAGGGTAGTGTACAAAAATCTTTGTGCAAAGAAAACTGTTCTGTTTTTTTGCCAACTCAAACAGGTATATCAATGATATTTGAAAAATTCATATTTTCGAAATTTCTTTCATATGTTTGAGTCGGCCAAAAAAATCAGAAGACGATACATATGAATGCATATAATATGTTTACATATAGAAGGACCCATCACACAAATTTAATTCAATTTTTGGTCTCATTCAGTAAAATAGTCCAGCAATATTACCAAATAAAAGCTAATTTCGTAATAAGAGATCAGTTGTCGTAGTAATAAGACCAAAGGGCCATTATTACTTCTGTTAACAACACATTTAAATAATTACACAAACAAAAAAAATAAATTTTTAATATTGTATGATATCGTGCAAAACGAAATAGATGAAGATTTTCAAAGAAGAATCGTTTAGTGGTTCCCTTAAACCAAAATAGATGCCAAACATTTGTTGGCTGCATCCCTTAGATAAAAAAACTGTCTCTGGTAATTATTAATGAAGATTTAAAAAATATTGATACATTTTGAAGATTTAAAAGATGCTGATACATTTCAAAATTTAGAATATGTTTTATCACATCTAAACAATTAGTAAGTCTCTATTTTTTGTTTTATTAAGTTGGTAGTCTGAAATTCCTCCAATATCCATACACTATGAATAAATTCACTAAACTTATAAGAAACGGTAAAATCACGAAAAAGTCAAACTTGAAAAAAGGTGTAACCCGAAACTATTTAAGAAATATGTCCATTTTGTTATTTCCTTCTCACAGTGTACATAATATGTTAACGACCGTTTCAAGATTTTTTTATTTTGTTATTTTTTATTGTAGATTTTTTGTTGTACTTATTATATATCATTTAAAATGGTTATGTTTCCCAGTGGACGAGATCGTTCATTTTGTAAATAGTCCAAGGAAATAAGGGTTTTGTCGGGACACTTGACAAGCCAAGTTGCACATGGCTTTTTTGGGTACTATATACCTACTACCATGATTTAAAAAAGAATAGCTAGTCAACGCAATGAATACATTTATTTGATTCTAATTGAGACAGTCACCAAATTTCTGCCAGGGTCGCAGTGTCACTCGTAACTACGCTAAATCAAAAAAGCCTAGACATAGAGTTGGATACGACCCTATTCATAACACACCAACTCGCATACATATTAAGAAAAATAGATATATGCAAGAATATAATTTAGAAATTGACTTAATGATGTCATGCTACTATACATTATACATATAATAGCATGATACCCTGGCAGAAATTGTGGTTACATCTGGTGACTGCCTCAATTAGAATCAAACAAATTTATTCATTGCGTTGACCAACTATTCTTTTCTAAATAATGGTATAAGGTGTATAGTACACAAAAACGCCATTTGAAACCTAGCTGATTCTGTGTCCCGAACATGGTATATTTTTGCCTTATTTCCCTGGAGTAAAACTAATGTTAAACCAATTTTGCAGGAACTGCAAAGAAGCCCTTCGTGGCTAAAAACTGTCTACCTCAATCTGTAACTTCTCTGCCTCAGATTTTTATCTTTAGTATTTGCTAGTCATTAGTGCAAAACAATAAAAATAGAGTTAAGTTTTTTATGAAATCAGGCGAAAGGACAATTTTTTGGGTGTGAATATTTATTCCTTATTGTATATTTTGAACTTTTTAGACACATTTACAATAGTGAAACTAGCTCAGGATTTTTAAGTATTCAGTTGTAACGGCTCTTACACCATAGCCAATATCTCTACGTTATTAGAAGCTGCAAATGTTGCAAAACAACATAAAAAATTGATAAAAACTACCAAAAAACTGATTGAGTATTTGCAAGTTGTGCTTTGCAAGTAAATGTCTTGTTTTTCAGGTCGTTAGTAAATAATTTAGAGTCGCGATTAACTCAACGGCAATCTAATAAATAAATCAAGGCTCATTTTTGGCCCAAGGGCTATTAAAATATCAATTTAAAGCCCAGTTTGACTTGAGGATCCCTTAAAAATTAAGCAAGTGACCCATTTGGCTTATGGGTCTTTAAAAATATCAATTTAAGGCAGTATTTGATTGAAGACCTCTTAAAAATTAAGCAAATATTTATCAGTTATTAAAAAAATCAATTTAGTTCACGTTTGACTTATGGGTCGGTTAAAAATAGAGTAAAAGTCAAGTTTGTTTTAGAAAATATGACTCTTGACTTAGGGATCCATAAAAAATAAATTTTAATGTCGCGTTTGACTTGAGGGTCCCTTAAAGGTCGCAGCATATTATCATGCACGTAGCGTTTCCAGCACGTAGCGTAGTCTCCGAAAAACCTGATTTTACTGAAAGTAGTGAAAGTAGCAAGTGACCTATTTGGCTTATGGGTTGTTAAAAATATCAATTTAAGGCCGTATTTGGCTTACGGGTCTCTTAAAAACTAAACAAGTGTCCCTTTTGGCTTATGAGTTAATGAAAAATCAATTTAAGCTCGTGTTTGACGTGCGGGTCGCTTAAAAATAAAGTAAAAGTCGAGTTTGGTTTATGGGCTGTTAGAAAATAATATGACCTTTGACTGGGGGGTCCATAAAAAGGTCGCATTTGACTTAAGGGTCGCTTTAAAGTTCAGAAAAAGTCCCATTTGGTTCACGGGTCATTAAAAAAATCAGTTTACCTCGCGTTTTAATTTAAAAGCCACTAAAACATGAAGTAAGAACTCAATGTGGCTTCCAGACCAAATAGAAAATTAATTAGCAAGTTTCGTTTGCCTTGCAAAACGTTAAAAAATCAATTTTAGTCGCCATTTGCTTGAGGGCAATTGAATCAAAGCTTATTGGTTCACGGGCTATTAAAAATATCAATTTAAGGTCACCTTTGACTTGCGGGTTCCTTAAAAATAGAGTACTGTTGGGTATGGTTTACGGACCATTAGAAAATTTGACCTTTGACTTACGCGTCGATAGAAAATCAACTTAAGGTCGCATTTGACTTGCGGGCCGCTTAAAAATCAAGTAAACGTCACGGGCAACTGACACATAGCTGAAAAATCAATCGCCTTTGTACTTGCAGTTTGCGTACAAATCAAATAAATGTAGCTTTAAGCTTGGGAGCCATTACAAAATCAAGTAAATCAAATTAAAATCAATTAAATGTCATATGTGGCTTGTATGGCACCTCAAAATCAAACATGAAGAATAGAGTAAGAGCGTTCTTAGTTAGCGTTATTTAAAGAGATATTGGTAATGTTGTTTAAGCCGTTACTCTTTAGCTCAAATAGTTTTCCATTTCTATTATTTACATTGTTTACGTTGAAGGAATTTGTTAGAACTTGTCAAGTATTTCAAACCGTTTTTGTTGAAGGTGTAAACGTGATATACTTTCATAGCAAATACTAAGTTCTTAAAAATGCCGTCAACAGATCAGGTCAGCCGAAGTCGATATTAAGTATATAGTACATACTAGTCATTATTACAAGAAAATAGATTCAAATATATGATAATAGTAATAATAAACTACCTCATAATGCAGTATTTTATACTACATAATATACAAAATACGGGTTTTCTTATATATACCAATATACCTATGTATACATATCGTACAATTGCGACAAAAGGGACGCAATTCAAAAAAATAATTTTATTGGGGTATACTCTGTGGTGTCCCGAAAAGCACCTAAGTACTTAACCTCAGGTCTACAAAAGAAAACGAAAATTTTAGAAAAGTCACACGGGGCCAAATCTGGAGAATATGATGGACGGGGCAAGAGTCCGTAGCCCAATTTAACCAATTTGGCCATGACGAATTTTAAATCATTCAAGAGACTATTAATTCAAATACCATTGATTTTTGAGTTGTAGCTGCTTTGGTCGCAAGAGTACGATATATAAGTTACACATCTACCTCATATTAAACATGACACTAATTTATTTTTTATAGATAAGAAATTGTTCACTAAATATGTTCGTAATAGTTACATAACATGTTGTCTCATCTTTAATAATAGTTAAGAGAAATAGTACAAATCATAATTCTCAGGTAATAAAGGTTATTTATTTCAATAGAGTGCATATATTTTTTACTACATATGTTGCTTCCGAACAGTCAGAAAAAGGCATACAAACTAATCTATTTAAAAAATTTGCTCTTCGAGTATTTGGTGAATCTAGCTGGCCGCGTGAATTGCACTGAATCAGGCAAACGATATATAGTTGAATCATACCCGTAAATTTTTTTAATTTGCTCCGCGATTTTGTTGAGAATATCCTGCAGCGCAATTTTGTTGATTGTTACTCGCAGTATCCAAACAGTCTTTCCGTTGAATCCGGTACCAGACTTGTTTCCTAAGCTTCACGATGGTGGTGAATCTGATCCATAACTTTGTTGAATCGGACAGGCGTGAATATTGAATCCGTTTTTGTTGAATCTGACACGCGATAGTGCTGAATCCGAGAGGCGATGTGGTTGAATCAGCTCCACAACGGTACTGTATCCTCAGTTGAATCTAAGTTGATTTTTAAGTGTGAGTCCCTATGCTGAAAATCGTGCCCCTCCCCCATATACCTTTTTTTTAATTTTAAATTCAAAATATATTTGTTAAGAACAGTAAATTTTTGAAGAGAGTTACGTTTGTTTTTATATTGAATTAATGCTTGATCATAAGAAAAATATTGGTGGTCACAATCAAATACAAAAAAAATCATTAAAATTCAGATTCGTATTAAAAAGTTGTTATAACAATACAATAATCGTTGGGAGGTAAAGTTCGTAGGCTACCATATAAAAAATGGTTTTTTTAATAAAATTTGATTTCATTATTCAATCTAGTTACCTTTGAGGGCGATACAACGATTATAGTGGTCATATAACTGTTCAATACCATTTTTATACTACAATTTGTCTTTAGCCTCAAAATATGCCTCAGTTTCGGCGATTACCTCTTCATTGGTGCTAAATTTCTTTCCAGCGAGCATTCTCTTAAGGTCAGCGATCATGTGGTAGTCACTGGGAGCCATATCTGGTGAATACGGTGGCTGCGGAAGCAATTCGAACCCCAATTCATGAAACTTTGCTATCGTTTTGATTGATTTGTAACACGGTGCGTTGTCTTGATGAACTAGCATTTTTTCTTCTTCAAATGGGGCCGTTTTTTTGTCATTTCGGCCTTAATAATCGCTGTTAATGGTTTTTCGCTTTTCAAGAAAGACGATAAATATTATACCATACGGATTCCAAAAAACTGATGCCATAACCTTGCCAGCCGACTGTTGCGTATTTCCACGATCTGAAGTCGATTCATCACGTGCAGTCCACTCGACAGACTGGCGATTGGACTCTGGTGAGAAATGACGGAGCCATGTTTCATCCATTGTAACATATCGACGCAAAATTCGGTTTTATTACGATTGAACAGCTTCAAACACTTCTCAGAATCATCAATTCGTTGTTGTTTCGCATACAGAGCTGTCGCATACCCAAATATTCATGCACAATATATCCATCACGTTCCTTTGATATCTTTAGAGTCTCTAACTATATAGAAGAACTCGATTTTATGGGCATCCAGACTTATTTTGTGGACTTTTTTGATGTTTTCGTCGGTAACAGCCTCTTTGGGACGTCCTTTTTGTCCATTTTCTTTAAACTTACACAGGTTGCTTCACTCAAAATGATATATCTCATAAACTAATAGTTAGACAGCTGTCAAATTTATACACGCATCCTTTGAAGGTTAAAATCATGGATTTAATACCAGTAGTGCCATCTATGTGTCAGCCTACGAACTTTTCATCCCACATGTTACAATACCATTCGTAAATACGTCATTATTTTATTGAACAAAACAATATATCTAATTAATTATAATCTTTACATACTTAAATCCGGGAAAAATGTCGGTAGTTCAGATTTCTTTCCCAGATGGCGCTAGGAGTTATCATCCTGGACAAACAGCGTTTTCGCTTGACGTGTCATCTTAGGCTTTTATCAGATTAGATGAGTGTGTTGCAAAAATAGATTAGTTTGTTATGTCATCCACTGCCAAGACAGAATCAGAATGTTCAACTTAACTCAGGGATTTTAAGTTATTTATATCAGAATTTACACCTTTCACTTTGTTAAACCAGTATTTTTGAAACTATATGGTGACCTTTTTGGGAAGACTTATTTTTTATTTTACAGGAATTTCAAGTTTTTCGTTATTATGAATTAAAACAATTGTTTATAATCAATCTATAGAGGGATGCTCAATTATAGATGTATATATTTTGTTGTTTGTTTATTAACGAAGATTACCATATGGTTTCATTACACAGGTACTTTACACATATTTTACAGAACTCATTGTTTAGTTTTAAGGAGTATAAATGTGAACATACTTGATCTTGCAATCCATTCAAGAGTTTATTGTAATTATATTTATTTCATGGGTGATATTTCTTCTTTGCATTGCAAGATCGATAGACTACGAATAATTTATAAATATAGATGATACAATATAACGGGTAATTTTGTTATTTATCTTTAAGATATACAGATATGTATATTCTGAGGCATCAGGGTTCGATGTTTTTGAAAAAATTAGGTTATAAAAAATTTTCTTTTTAATGCTTTTAGGTTAAGTTTCAGCGAACATGGGTACTTTAAATTAAATTGACGAATATTTTCGATTTTTGTGAAATAATGAGACAGGGCTCGACAATGTTTTAGCTGGTACGTGAAAGAACGTAAAACTATTGACACAAAATCCTTTTTCACTTTCGTTCACCATAAATCAAAGACATTGATGCATTTTTCATGAAAATCTTGATGTGGAAATCATAAACTATCAGGATTTGAGTGTTATACCGTATAATTTCAAACATGATCTTAAATTTTCGCTATTATTACTGTATCATCGACATATCTGACTTCGCAAACTTCTCCTTATTCCAGTGAGCTCACAGGTTGAATTAATTGGTTGAAAATTCATGAAAAATGCATTAATTGTCTCGGTAGTTTCTAAATTCTTCTATTTTGGGATAATTTTTACCATTCTTAGGATAAAATTTGTAGGTAAAATGTTCGACTGTCATAAAGTCGACATGTGCTATTAGTGTGACCCTCTTATAAGCCAAAATGTTAAAAGTTTGTGTATTTTGAGTAATAATCCCTTAATTCCTGCCAATATTTAAATAAAATCTATTACCTTCAAAGGTGCAAGCAAAAAAGATCATTTTATGTTATAAACATGAATGAGCATTTCAAAAATGTGTCACAAGATATATTTATTTATAGTTAAACTAGAAAAAACTCAAAATTTTTAATATTATGCAATTTTTGGCATTACGCATTGAAAAATATCATGAAGCAAGATAAATAGTTCTAGAATAATATTCTAGAAAATATACGCAAAATTTAGGTGCAGAAATCTTCATAGCAATATATAATGTTTTGAAAACCATCCTTTAAGTCTCAAAAAATATACATTTGACTTTTATAAGTCAAATGCCCAATCAATATCGTCAATCAGCCATGTAAAAATATTTATTTCTCGTTATTGCCTCTTCTAAGATTCTCTATTCGTAGTAACATTCCTCATATTGTTAATACACAACCAAACTTTTTCCGTTTCATTCTAAACAATACAATTTCTGTGCTAGGAAATCTTTCTTCATTCTGCTAGTTCTTCTTAGCTTTCCCTCCTTACGAAAATTTTTTGAGAGATTTTTTGCTTCCTTGATATCCTTTTTCCCTCCTCATGCTCCTAGATTCCATTATAGGAACTCCTTTTCAGGCTCTCTATTCCCCCATCAACTATTAACCTGTTCCTCCTCCTAATGCTCTCTATCCTGCCCTTATCACACTTGTAGTACTCCTTCTCACGCACTCCATACGCATCTTACCCCTTCCTTACCTATTGGTACCCTTCAGTCTAACCTTCTCCTTTTGTTCGTCCTCCTAGTATTCTCTCCCTTCTCCAATTTTCTTTTCCAACATAAGTAACATTGGAACATAATAAAATCCAAGATCTTCTTTCATGGTCATGGTCCATGTACCCCGTCTTCATCACGGTCTTAGTGTTGATCACTCGTGGTATTCCTTCCCATGTTATCCATGTTCCCAACCTATTCCTCGTTCTTATATTTACTTTCTTCTTTTTTTTTGTGCTTTTTGCATACTATTCCTCCATTACTTCGTTTCCAATATATAGAACCAATACAGAACATAAAATCCAAAACGAGTTTCTTGATGATGTGAAATGTTTTTCTAGATGTTGGGTTTAATGTTTTCTGTTATATATTTCATTCTATTTGTGCTCCTCCTCATGATCTTTGTTTTCAGCCTCTTCCATATTTCTTTATTTCTTTTCATGCTCTTCATATCCCTTTTTAACATACAGAAGATATTCCTGGTACTCCTTTTCACGTTCTCAATTCTGACTCTTGCCCTTCGCAACCTCTTACATTTATTCGTTGACCTTGCATGATTTTTGTCCTCCTAATTCCTTTTTTACTACGTTGACGGACAGTGCGTCAAATGTATAAGCAAGTGTTGTGACACTATATGTATTTTGAAAAGTAGAATAAGGAAAAATCAACGTCTATAGACGTTGTATCACATTACATCAATGGAAATTAGACGTCTATAGACGTTCTGTCCGTCAACGTGTTAATATACAGGAGAAAACGTAGAAGATTTTTTTGACGATGTTATATATTGATGTAATATCAGACGAAAAGGATGGCATATCAAATGTTAAATTAAAAACAGAATCTCTTTTCATATTAAAGTACAAATCGATTTTGCAAAATCCACCCCATCATTATTCAAATGCTCATTTCGTATCCTATATAGTTGTTTGTTGACCAATTTAATGTTAGAATGCTATATTTGACTTCACTATGTATGAAAACCTAAGCACCATGTCGTGTGTATCACCAAAATGTTTCTGAGACCGTTTTTGATGTATGAATTTGGGTCTACCCAGCATGTATAAAAATTCGTGACAAGACATCTCGTAACGCGACAGTTCGTAACTCCACAAATTCGTAACGGCGTCAGTCCGTAACGGCGACAGTTTGTAACAGTGACCATTTGTAATGGTATAATTACATCAAAATTGAATTATTTAATTTTGACGTTAATACATAAATACATTATTAGTAAACTGTTTTTATTTGTTTCATTATTTTTTATAATTGGTTTTACTACTTTAAAGTGATAATTCGAGACACAAATTTTTAAAAATTCTTTAGTTGTCATATTAACAAGAACATAATATGCAAAAGATATGTGTGAAATATATTTAAAAAGAAGTGGTCTTAAAAAAGGTACCATTTTAGTATACGAATGTATGCAAAATGTGTTTTTGTATAAATTCAGTACTACTACATTTGCTAAAAGAATTGTTGTCGCCGTTACTAATTATACCGCTACGAATTGATGGCGTTACGAATTTTTTCCGTCACGATTTGTGGGGTTACGACCTGTCGCTTTACGAGATGTCATGGAACCATAAAAAAACCTAGTTGGTAAAGCAAATGTACATAAAACAATGGTAGAAAAAATCATTTTATGGCTGTGGCTGATGAAAATTAGATTTTTGTATTAACAAAATGATCGGAAACGTCTAAAAAGTGACTGGTCCCTAAATTTAAGCGGTAAGTAAAGAAAATTAG